>NC_053027.1:91621389-91788866 GCF_003073215.2 Triticum urartu | reverse complement strand
TACCATAATGCATGATCCCGTGACCAGACACTTGGTCACTTTGAGCTCATTATGATGATGCATTACCGAGTGGGCCCAGTGATACCTCTCCGTCATACGGAGTGACAAATCCCAGTCTTGATCCATGTCACCCAACAGACACTTTCGGAGATACCCGTAGTAGACCTTTATAGTCACCCAGTTACGTTGTGACGTTTGGTATACCCAAAGCACTCCTACGGTATCCGGGAGTTACACGATCTCATGGTCTAAGGAAAAGATACTTTGACATTGGAAAACTCTAGCAAACGAACTATACGATCTTGTGCTATGTTTAGGATTGGGTCTTGTCCATCAGATCATTCTCCTAATTATGTGATCTCGTTATCAATGACATCCAATGTCCATAGTCAGGAAACCATGACTATCTATTGATCAACGAGCTAGTCAACTAGAGGCTTACTAGGGACATGTTGGTGTCTGTTATTCACACATGTATTACGATTTCCGGATAACACAATTATAGCATGAATAAAGACAATTATCATGAACAAGGAAATATAATAATAACGCTTTTATTATTGCCTCTAGGGCATATTTCCAACAGTCTCCCACTTGCACTAGAGTCAATAATCTAGTTACATTGTGATGAATCGAACACCCATAGAATTCTGGTGTTGATCATGTTTTGCCCTAGGGAGAGGTTTAGTCAACAGATCTGCTACATTCAGGTCCGTATGTACTTTACAAATCTCTATGTCTCCATTTTGAACATTTTCACGAATGGAGTTGAAGCGACGCTTGATGTGCCTTGTCTTCTTGTGAAACCTGGGCTCCTTGGCAAGTGCAATAGCTCCAGTGTTGTCACAAAAGAGTTTGATTGGCCCCGACGCATTGGGTATGACTCCTAGGTCGGTGATGAACTCCTTCACCCATATTGCTTCATGTGCTGCCTCCGAGGCTGCCATGTACTCCGCTTCACACGTAGATCCCGCCACGACGCTCTGCTTGCAGCTGCACCAGCTCACTGCTCCACCATTCAACATCTACACGTATCCGGTTTGTGACTTAGAGTCATCCAGATCTGTGTCAAAGCTAGCGTCGACGTAACCCTTTACGACGAGCTCTTCGTCACCTCCATAAACGAGAAACATTTCCTTAGTCCTTTTCAGGTACTTCAGGATATTCTTGACCGCTGTCCAGTGTTCCTTGCCGGGATTACTTTGGTACCTTCCTACCAAACTTACGGCAAGGTTTACATCGGGTCTGGTACACAGCATGGCATACATAATAGAACCTATGGCTGAGGCATAGGGGATGACACTCATCTCTTCTATTTCTTCTGCCATGGTCGGACATTGAGCTGAGCTCAATTTCACACCTTGTAATACAGGTAAGAACCCCTTCTTAGAATGATCCATATTGAACTTCTTCAATATCTTATCAAGGTATGTGCTTTGTGAAAGACCTATGAGGCGTCTTGATCTATCTCTATAGATTTTGATGCCTAATATATAATCAGCTTCTCCAAGGTCCTTCATTGAAAAAATCTTATTCAAGTAGGTCTTGATGCTGTCCAAGAGTTCTATATCATTTCCCATCAAAAGTATGTCATCCACATATAATATGAGAAATGCTACAGAGCTCCCACTCACTTTCTTGTAAACGCAGGCTTCTCCATAAGTCTGCGTAAACCCAAACGCTTTGATCATCTCATCAAAGCGAATGTTCCAACTCCGAGATGCTTGCACCAGCCCATAAATCGAGCGTTGGAGCTTGCACACCTTGTCAGCATTCTTAGGATCGACAAAACCTTCCGGCTGCATCATATACAATTCTTCCTTAAGGAAACCATTAAGGAATGCCGTTTTGACGTCCATTTTCCATATTTCATAATCATAGAATGCGGCAATTGCTAACATGATTCGGACGGACTTTAGCTTCGCTACCGGTGAGAAAGTCTCATCGTAGTCAACCCCTTGAACTTGTCGATAACCCTTAGCGACAAGCCGAGCTTTATAGATGGTCACATTACCATCCGCGTCTGTCTTCTTCTTAAAGATACATTTATTTTCTATGGCTCGCCGTTCAACGGGCAAGTCAGTCAAAGTCCATACTTCATTTTCATACATGGATCCTATCTCGGATTTCATGGCTTCTAGCCATTTTTTGGAATCCGGGCCCGCCATCGCTTCTTCATAGTTCGAAGGTTCACCGTTGTCTAACAACATGATTTCCAAGACAGGGTTGCCGTACCACTCTGGCGCGGAACGTGTCCTTGTGGACCTTCGAATTTCAGTAGGAGCTTGATCAGAAGCATCTTGATCATTATCATTAACTTCCTCTCTAGTCGGCGCTGACACCTCAGGAACATTTTCTTGAGTTGCGCCATTTTCCGGTTCAAGAGGTAATACTTCATCAAGCTCTACTTTCCTCCCACTTACTTCTTTCGAGAGAAACTCTTTCTCCAGAAAGAGTCCGTTTTTGGCAACAAAGATCTTGCCTTCGGATCTTAGGTAGAAGGTATACCCAATAGTTTCTTTAGGGTATCCTATGAAGACGCATTTTTCCGACTTGGGTTCGAGCTTCTCAGGTTGAAGTTTCTTGACATAAGCATCGCATCCCCAAACTTTTAGAAACGACAGCTTAGGTTTCTTCCCAAACCATAATTCATACGGTGTCGTCTCAACGGATTTCGACGGAGCCCTATTTAAAGTGAATGCGGCAGTCTCTAAAGCATAGCCCCAAAAGGATAACGGTAAATCGGTAAGAGACATCATAGATCGCACCATATCTAGTAGAGTGCGATTACGACGTTCGGACACACCGTTACGTTGAGGTGTTCCAGGCGGCGTGAGTTGTGAAACTATTCCACATTTTCTTAAGTGTGTGCCAAACTCGTGACTCAAGTATTCTCCTCCACGATCTGATCGTAGAAACTTGATTTTCCTGTCATGTTGATTCTCAACCTCACTCTGAAATTTCTTGAACTTTTCAAAGGTTTCAGACTTGTGTTTCATTAAGTAGATATACCCATATCTACTTAAATCGTCAGTGAGCGTGAGAACATAACGATAGCCACCGCGAGCCTCAACACTCATTGGACCGCACACATCAGTATGTATGATTTCCAATAAGTTGGTTGCTCGCTCCATTGTTCCTGAGAACGGAGTCTTGGTCATCTTACCCATGAGGCATGGTTCGCACGTGTCAAATGATTCATAATCAAGAGACTCTAAAAGTCCATCTGCATGGAGCTTCTTCATGCGTTTGACACCTATGTGACCAAGGCGGCAGTGCCACAAGTATGTGGTACTATCATTATCAACTTTACATCTTTTGGTACTCACATTATGAACATGTGTAGTAATACGCCCGAGATTCATTAAGAATAAACCATTCACCATAGGAGCATGACCATAAAACATATCTCTCATATAAATGGAACAACCATTATTCTCAGATTTAAATGAGTAGCCATCTCGAATTAAACGAGATCCCGATACAATGTTCATGCTCAAAGCTGGCACTAAATAACAGTTATTGAGGTTTAAAACTAATCCCGTAGGTAAATGCAGAGGCAGCGTGCCGACGGCGATCACATCGACCTTGGAACCATTCCCGACGCGCATCGTCACCTCGTCCTTTGCCAGTCTCCGTTTATTCCGCAGCTCCTGCTGTGAGTTACAAATATGAGCAACGGCACCGGTATCAAATACCCAGGAGTCACTACGAGTACTGGTAAGGTACACATCAATTACATGTATATCAAATATACCTTTGGCGTTGCCGGCCTTCTTGTCCGCTAAGTATTTGGGGCAGTTCCGTTTCCAGTGACCCTTCCCTTTGCAATAAAAGCACTCCGTCTCAGGCTTGGGTCCATTCTTTGGCTTCTTCCCGGCAACTTGCTTGCCGGGCGCGGCAACCTCCTTGCCGTCCTTCTTGAAGTTCTTTTTACCCTTGCCTTTCTTGAACTTAGTGGTTTTATTGACCATCAACACTTGATGCTCCTTCTTGACTTCTACCTCCTGCTGATTTCAGCATAGCAAATACTTCAGGAATGGTCTTCTCCATCCCCTGCATATTGAAGTTCATCACAAAGCTCTTGTAGCTTGTGGAAGCGACTGGAGGATTCTGTCAATGACCGCATCATCCGGGAGATTAACTTCCAGCTGAGACAAGCGGTTATGTAACCCAGACATAGTGAGTATGTGCTCACTGACAGAACTATTTTCCTCCATCTTACAGCTGAAGAACTTATCGGAGACTTCATATCTCTCGATCCGGGCATGAGCTTGAAAAACCATTTTCAGCTCTTCGAACATCTCATATGCTCCATGTCTCTCAAAACGCTTTTGGAGCCCCGGCTCTAAGCTGTAAAGCATGCCGCACTGAACGAGGGAGTAGTCGTCAACACGTGTCTGCCAAGCGTTCATAACATCTTGGTTCTGTGGGACGGGTGGATCACCTAGCGGTGCTTGTAGGACATAATCTTTCTTGGCAGCTATGAGGATGATCCTCAGGTTCCGGACCCAGTCCGTATAGTTGTTGCCATCGTCTTTCAGCTTGGTTTTCTCTAGGAACGCGTTGAAGTTGAGGACTACGTTGGCCATTTGATCTACAAGACATATTGCAAAGATTTTAGACTAAGTTCATGATAATTAAGTTCATCTAATCAAATTATTAATGAACTCCCACTTAGATTAGACATCCCTCTAGTCATCTAAGTATTACATGATCCGAGTTAACTAGACCGTGTCCGATCATCACGTGAGACGGACTAGTCAATGTCGGTGAACATCTTCATGTTGATCGTATCTTCTATACGACTCATGCTCGACCTTTCAGTCTTCTGTGTTCCGAGGCCATGTCTGTACATGCTAGGCTCGTCAAGTTAACCCTAAGTGTTTTGCATGTGTTCCGAGGCCATGTCTGTACATGCTAGGCTCGTCAACACCCGTTGTATGTGAACGTAAGGATCCATCACACCCGATCATCACGGCGTGCTTAGAAACGACGAACTTTAGTAATGGTGCACAGTTAGGGGAGAAAACTTCTTGAAATTGTTATGAGGGATCATCTTAATTACTACCGTTGTTCTAAGTAAACAAGATGCAAAACATGATAAACATCACATGTAATCAAATAATTAACGTGACATGATATGGCCAATATCACATAGCTCCTTTGATCTCCATCTTGGGGCTCCATGATCATCTTGTCACCGGCTTGACACCATGATCTCCATCATCATGATCTCCATCATCATGTCTCCATGAAGTTGCTCGCCAACTATTACTTCTACTACTACGGCTAACGCGTTTAGCAATAAAGTAAAGTAATTTACATGGCGTTTCTTAATGACACGCAGGTCATATAAAAGAATAAAGACAACTCCTATGGCTCCTGCCGGTTGTCATACTCATCGACATGCAAGTCGTGATTCCTATTACAATAGCATGAACATCTCATACATCACATATAGATCATTCATCATTCATCACAACTTTGGCCATATCATATCACAAACCACTTGCTGCAAAAACAAGTTAGACGTCCTCTAATTGTTGTTGCAAGTTTTACGTGGCTGAATTAGGGTTCTAGCAAGAACGTCTTCTTACCTATGTTAAAGCCACAACGTGATTTGTCAACTTCTATTTACCCTTCATAAGGACCCTGTTCATCGAATCCGCTCCAACTAAAGTGGGAGAGACAGACACCCGCCAGCCACCTTATGCAACTAGTGCATGTTAGTCGGTGGAATCGGTCTCACGTAAGCGTACGTGTAAGGTTGGTCCGGGCCGCTTCATCCCACAATACCGCTGAAGCAAGAAAAGACTAGTAACGGCATGAAAGTTGACAAATCTACGCCCACAACAAATTGTGTTCTACTCGCGCAAGAAGAACTACGCATAGACCTAGCTCATGATGCCACTGTTGGGGAACGTTGCAGAAAACAAAAATTTTCCTACTCGTTTCACCAAGATCATCTAGGAGTTCATCTAGCAACGAGTCATTGGATGCATCTACATACCTTTGTAGATCGCGCACGGAAGCGTTCAAAGAACGGTGATGATGTAGTCGAACACGACGTGATCCAAATCACTGATGACCAAGCGCCGAAAGGATGGCACCTCCGTGTTCAACACACGTACGGGACGGGAGACGTCTCCTCCTTCTTGATCCAGCAAGGGGGAGGAGAGGTTGATGAAGATCCAGCAGCACGACGGCGTGGTGGTGGATGCAGGGCGTCACAGTAGCAGGGCTTCGCCTATACTACGAGAGAGAGACGTAACGGGGAGAGAGGGAGGCGCCAGGGGCTGGTGTATGAAGTCCCTCCTCTCCCCCACTATATATAGGAGGGACAAAGGGGGGGTGGTGCGCAGCCTAGGAGATCTGATCTCCTAGGTGCGGCGGCCAGGGGGAGGTTTCCCTCCCCCCCAAGGCACCTCGGGGTGCCTTCCACTAGGTGGACTCCTCCCCCATGGAAACCCTAGGCGCATGGGCCCAGTGGGGCTGGTGCCCTTGGCCCATGTAGGCCAAGGCGCACCCCCTACATCCCATGTGGCCCCCCGGGACAGGTGGCCCCACCCGGTGGGCCCCCGAGACCCCTCCGGTGGTCCCGGTACAATACCGATAACCCCGAAACTTGTCCCGATGGCCGAAACAGCATTTCCTATATATAATTCTTTACCTCCGGACCATTCCGGAACTCCTCGTGACGTCCGGGATCTCATCCAGGACTCCGAACAACATTCGGGTTTCTGCATATACATATCTTCATAACCCTAGCGTCACCGAACCTTAAGTGTGTAGACCCTACGGGTTCGGGAGACAAGCAGACATGACCGAGATGATCTCCGGTCAATAACCAACAGCGGGATCTGGATATCCATGTTGGCTCCCACATGCTTCACGATGATTTCATCGGATGAACCACGATGTCGAGGATTCAATCAACCCCATATGCAATTCCCTTTGTCAATCGATATGTTACTTGCCCGAGATTCGATCGTCGGTATCCCAATACCTCGTTCAATCTCGTTACCGGCCAGTCACTTTACTCGTACCTTAATGCATGATCCCGTGACCAGACACTTGGTCACTTTGAGCTCATTATGATGATGCATTACTGAGTGGGCCCGGTGATACCTCTCCGTCATACGGAGTGACAAATCCTAGTCTTGATCCATGTCACCCAACAGACACTTTCGGAGATACCCGTAGTAGACCTTTATAGTCACCCAGTTACGTTGTGACGTTTGGTATACCCAAAGCACTCCTACGGTATCCGGGAGTTACACGATCTCATGGTCTAAGGAAAAGATACTTTGACATTGGAAAACTCTAGCAAACGAACTATAGGATCTTGTGCTATGTTTAGGATTGGGTCTTGTCCATCACATCATTCTCCTAATGATGTGATCTCGTTATCAATGACATCCAATGTCCATAGTCAGGAAACCATGACTATCTGTTGATCAAAGAGCTAGTCAACTAGAGGCTTACTAGGGACATGTTGGTGTCTGTTATTCACACATGTATTACGATTTCCGGATAACACAATTATAGCATGAATAAAGACAATTATCATGAACAAGGAAATATAATAATAACGCTTTTATTATTGCCTCTAGGGCATATTTCCAACAATTTTCTCACCTTCATAGATGATTTAAGCAGATATGGGTATATCTACTTAATGAAGCATAAGTATGAAACATTTGAAAAGTTCAAAGAATTTCAGAGTGAAGTTGAAAATCATCATAACAAGAAAATAAAGTTTCTGCGATCTGATCGTGGAGGAGAATATTTGAGTTACGAGTTTGGTCTACATCTGAAACAATGCGGAATAGTTTCGCAACTCACGCCACCCGGAACACCTCAGCGTAATGGTGTGTCCGAACGTCGTAATCGTACTTTACTTGATATGGTGCGATCTATGATGTCTCTTACAAATTTACCGCTATCATTTTGGGGTTATACTTTAGAGACGGCCGCATTCACGTTAAATAGGGCACCATCAAAATCCGTTGAGACGACACCTTATGAACTATGGTTTGGCAAGAAACCAAAGTTGTCGTTTCTTAAAGTTTGGGGCTGCGATGCTTATGTGAAAAAGCTTCAACCTGATAAGCTCGAACCCAAATCAGAGAAATGTGTCTTCATAGGATACCCAAAGGAGACTGTTGGGTACACCTTCTATCACAGATCCGAAGGCAAGACATTCGTTGCTAAGAATGGCTCCTTTCTAGAGAAGGAGTTTCTCTCGAAAGAAGTGAGTGGGAGGAAAGTAGAACTTGATGAGGTAACTGTACCTGCTCCCTTATTGGAAAGTAGTACATCACAGAAACCTGTTTCTACGACACCTACACCAATTAGTGAGGAAGCTAATGATAATGATCATGAAACTTCAGAACAAGATACTACTGAACCTCGTAGATCAACCAGAGTAAGATCCGCGCCAGAGTGGTACGGTAATCCTGTTCTGGAAGTGATGCTACTAGATCATGATGAACCTACGAACTATGAAGAAGCGATGGTGAGCCCAGATTCCGAAAAATGGCTTGAAGCCATGAAATCTGAGATGGGATCCATGTATGAGAACAAAGTATGGACTTTGGTTGACTTTCCCGATGATCGGCAAGCAATTGAGAATAAATGGATCTTCAAGAAGAAGACTGACGCTGACGGTAATATTACTGTCTACAAAGCTCGACTTGTCGCAAAAGGTTTTCGACAAGTTCAAGGGGTTGACTACGATGAGACCTTCTCACCCGTAGCGATGCTTAAGTCTGTCCGAATCATGTTAGCAATTGCCGCATTTTATGATTATGAAATTTGGCAGATGGATGTCAAAACTGCATTCCTGAATGGATTTCTGGAAGAAGAGTTGTATATGATGCATCCGGAAGGTTTTGTCGATCCAAAGGGAGCTAACAAAGTGTGCAAGCTCCAGCGATCCATTTATGGACTGGTGCAAGCCTCTCGGAGTTAGAATAAATGCTTTGATAGTGTGATCAAAGCATTTGGTTTTATACAGACCTTTGGAGAAGCCTGTATTTACAAGAAAGTGAGTGGGAGCTCTGTAGCATTTTTGATATTATATGTGGATGACATATTACTGATTGGAAATGATATAGAATTTCTGGATAGCATAAAGGGATACTTGAATAAGAGTTTTTCAATGAAAGACCTCGGTGAAGCTGCTTACATATTAGGCATAAAGATCTACAGAGATAGATCAAGACGCTTAATTGGACTTTCACAAAGCACATACCTTGACAAGATTTTGAAGAAGTTCAAAATGGATCAAGCAAAGAAAGGGTTCTTGCCTGTGTTACAAGGTGTGAAGTTGAGTCAGACTCAATGCCCGACCACTGCAGAAGATAGAGAGAAAATGAAAGATGTTCCCTATGCGTCAGCCATAGGCTCTATCATGTATGCAATGCTGTGTACCAGACCTGATGTGTGCCTTGCTATAAGTCTAGCAGGGAGGTACCAAAGTAATCCAGGAGTGGATCACTGGACAGCGGTCAAGAACATCCTGAAGTACCTGAAAAGGACTAAGGATATGTTTCTCGTATATGGAGGTGACAAAGAGCTCATCGTAAACGGTTACGTTGATGCAAGCTTTGACACTGATCCGGACGATTCTAAATCGCAAACCGGATACGTGTTTACATTAAACGGTGGAGCTGTCAGTTGGTGCAGTTCTAAATAGAGCGTCGTGGCGGGATCTACGTGTGAAGCGGAATACATAGCTGCTTCGGAAGCAGCGAATGAAGGAGTCTGGATGAAGGAGTTCATATCCGATCTAGGTGTCATACCTAGTGCATCGGGTCCAATGAAAATGTTTTGTGACAATAGTGGTGCAATTGCCTTGGCAAAGGAATCCAGATTTCACAAGAGAACCAAGCACATCAAGAGACGCTTCAATTCCATCCGGGATCTAGTCCAGGTGGGAGACATAGAGATTTGCAAGATACATACGGATCTGAATGTAGCAGACCCGTTGACTAAGCCTCTTCCACGAGCAAAACATGATCAACACCAAGGCTCCATGGGTGTTAGAATCATTACTGTGTAATCTAGATTATTGACTCTAGTGCAAGTGGGAGACTGAAGGAAATATGCCCTAGAGGCAATAATAAAGTTATTATTTATTTCCTTATATATCATGATAAAAGTTTATTATTCATGCTAGAATTAACCGGAAACATAATAAATGTGTGAATACATAGACAAACAGAGTGTCACTAGTATGCCTCTACCAGACTAGCTTGTTAATCAAAGATGGTTATGTTTCCTAACCATGGACAAAGAGTTGTCATTTGATTAACAGGATCACATCATTAGATGAATGATCTGATTCACATGACCCATTCCATTAGCTTAGCACCCGATCGTTTGGTATGTTGCTATTGCTTTCTTCATGACTTATACATGTTCCTATGACTATGAGATTATGCAACTCCCGTTTGCCGGAGGAACACTTTGTGTGCTACCAAACGTCACAACGTAACTGGGTGATTATAAAGGAGCTCTACAAGTGTCTCCAAAGGTACATGTTGGGTTGGCGTATTTCGAGATTAGGATTTGTCACTCCGATTGTCGGAGAGGTATCTCTGGGCCCTCTCGGTAATGCACATCACATAAGCCTTGCAAGCATTGCAACTAATGAGTTAGTTGCGAGATGATGTATTACAGAACGAGTAAAGAGACTTGCCGGTAACGAGATTGAACTAGGTATTGGATGCCGACGATCGAATCTCGGGCAAGTAACATACCGATGACAAAGGGAACAACGTATGTTGTTATGCGGTCTGACCGATAAAGATCTTCGTAGAATATGTAGGAGCCAATATGGGCATCCAGGTCCCGCTATTGGTTATTGACCGGAGACGTGTCTCGGTCATGTCTACATTGTTCTCGAACCCGTAGGGTCCGCACGCTTAAGGTTACGATGACAGTTATATTATGAGTTTATGCATTTTGATGTACCGAAGGTTGTTCGGAGTCCCGGATGTGATCACGGACATGACGAGGAGTCTCGAAATGGTCGAGACGTAAAGATTGATATATTGGAAGCCTATGTTTGGATATCGGAAGTGTTCCGGGTGAAATCGGGATTTGACCGGAGTACCGGGAGGTTACCGGAACCCCCCGGGAACCATATGGGCCTAGATGGGCTTTAGTGGAAAGGAGAAAGGGGCAGCCCAAGGTGGCCGCGCGCCTCCCCCCTCCCCCTAGTCCTATTAGGACTAGGAGAGGTGGCCGCCCTCCTTCTCTCTCTTTCCCCTTCGGGGAATCCTAGTCCAACTAGGATTGGGGGGGGAGTCCTACTCCCGGAAGGAGAAGGACTCCTCCTGCGCCCTCCTCCTGGCCGGCGCCCCCTCCCCCTTGGCTCCTTTATATACTGAGGTATAGGCACCCCAGAAACACACAAGTTGATCCACGTGATCTATTCCTTAGCCGTGTGCGGTGCCCCTAGCCACCATATTCCTCGATAATACTGTAGCGGAGTTTAGGCGAAGCCCTGCTGCTGTAGTGCATCAAGATCGTCACCACGTCGTCGTGCTGACGGAATTCTTCCCCGACACTTTGCTGGATCGGAGTCCGGGGATCGTCATCGAGCTGAACGTGTGCTCGAACTCGGAGGTGCCGTAGTTTCGGTGCTTGATCGGTTGGATCGCGAAGACGTACGACTACTTCCTCTACGTTGTGTCAACACTTCCGCAGTCAGTCTGTGTGGGTACGTAGACAACACTCTCTCCTCTCGTTGCTATGCATCACCATGATCTTGCGTGTGCGTAGGAATTTTTTTGAAATTACTCGAAACCCAACACTCACCAACGAGATGGGCAGGCTATCCACTCAGGAGCCATATCGTGGACATGATCAGGTGCACACCGCCAACAGAGCAGGTATGCGCATCTCCCATGTTGGTCAGGCATCACTTCTTGCACATAATTTTCGCAAACTACATCTTTCCAATGTCCTTCGAGTTCCCTCTGCCACGCGTAGTTTGTTGTCTATTACTCAACTTACTCGTGATAATAATGTCCTTGCTGAGTTTCACCCTTTTCGTTTCTTTATCAAGGATCGGGACACGAGGGCCGTTCTGCTTAGTGGTCGTCTTCGCCATGGCTTATATGCACTTGACGCGTCGCCTGCATCTCCTCCGCCATCCTCTCCTCAGGTGTTCAGTGGTGTTCGTGTGTCGCCTACGCACTGGCATGCGCGCCTTGGTCACCCTGCTGCTCCTATAGTTAGTCATGTGTTGCATCACCATGAACTTCCAGTTGTATCCAATAAAAGTGCTGAAACTATCTGTGATGCCTGTCAGCAGGGCAAGAGTCACCAACTACCTTTTTCAGAGTCTAGTCGTGTTGTGAAACATCCTCTTGAGCTTGTATTTTCTGATGTATGGGGTCATGCCCAAACGTCTGTTAGTGGTCACAACTATTATGTCAGTTTCATTGATGCTTATAGTCGGTTTACTTGGCTATATCTTATCAAGCGTAAATCTGATGTGTTTGATGTTTTTATTCAGTTCCAAGCACATGTTGAGCGTCTCCTTAAGCACAAAATTATTCATGTTCAATCCGATTGGGGGGGGGGGGTGAATATCACAACCTCAACTCGTTTTTTAACAAGCTTGGGATCTTGCATTGTGTATCTTGTCCTCATACACATCAGCAAAACGGCACCGCTGAACGTAAGCATTGGCATCTTGTAGAGACTGGACTCACTTTACTAGCTCATGCCTCCGTCCCGTTTCGGTTCTGGAGTGATGCTTTTTCCACTGCCTGTTTCTTGATCAATCGGCTTCCCTCACGACTACTGAAAATGAAAACCCCTCTTGAACTCTTGCTCAATGATATCCCAGACTACACATTTCTCAAAGTGTTTGGGTGCGCGTGTTGGCCGCACTTACGGCCGTACAACAAGCGCAAGTTGGAGTTTCGGTCTAAGAAGTGTGTCTTTCTTGGGTACAGTTCTCTCCATAAAGGGTACAAGTGTCTTCATGTTCCTACCAATCGTGTCTACATTTCTCGTGACGTCGTGTTTGATGAGAATGTGTTCCCATTTTGTGCCCTTCCGAACCACTCCACCATTAGTTTACCACCTGTGCACTCCACTACACCTTCGCCTGATCAATTTGTGGATGTTGCAAATGCTCCTGTGTTGCTTCCTAACCATGCTGCAGGTATTGGACTTGGTGCCCGTCTTGAACTCCTGGATGATGACGCTCACGTTGATCATGTGGATCCGGTGCATGGGCCATGCATAGCGGGTCGTGCCTGCCAGCCCGGTGCATCCACAGCCGCCCCACGGGCGTCGACAGCGCCCGCAGCTGCACCCGCGTCGCCCGCCTCATCGTCAGGATCGCCCACCTCATCGCCCGGCTAGCCTGGCTCGCTCGCCGCGCCACAGGCCTCACCCTTGCCTGGCCCAGCGGCAGACGGCCCAGTGGCAGGAGGCCCAGCGGCCACAGCAGCTACGTCGGCCAGCCCCGCCTCGGCCCCCTCGACACCTTGCGAGACGGCCTTGTCGTCGGCTGGGCTCGACAGCCCCGTCTCGGCCACGTCATCCGGCGCCGAGTCTGATGAGCCTGGCTCTTCCAGCTCCGGATTGGTCTCGTCCTCGGCTCCTGTGGCGATCCCCGTGTTGCCGGCACCGTCTGTTGTGGTCTCTCATCGACCGCACACGCGTAGCCGGTCTGGTGTTTTTCGCCCCAAGGAACGCACAGACGGGACTGTGGCGTGGCTTGCTGCGTGTGTGGCTCAAGCTGCTGCGGATCCGAAGGCCGAGCCGCGTCATTTTCAGGCCGCGTTGGGTATTCCTCACTGGCGTGCTGCGATGGAGCAGGAATTTCAGGCTTTGCTGAAAAATGGCACTTGGCAACTTGTTCCTCCGGTCTCTGGTATCAACGTCATTGACTCCAAGTGGGTGTTTAAGGTCAAACGACATGCAGATGGTTCAATTGAGCGCTATAAGGCACGGCTGGTTGCCAAGGGTTTCAAGCAGAGGTATGGTCTTGATTATGAAGACACGTTCAGTCCAGTTATCAAGCCTACTACTATTCGTGTACTGCTGTCTCTTGCTGTTACTCGTGGTTGGTCTCTTCGCCAGCTTGACGTGAAAAATGCCTTCCTCCATGGAGTTCTTGAGGAAGAGGTTTATATGCGTCAACACCGGGTTTTGTTGATCCTACACGTCCGCATCATCTCTGTCGTCTGGTCAAGGCATTGTATGGACTTAAACAGGCACCTCGTGCGTGGCATGCACGCCTTGGTTCTGTTCTTCGGGCTCTTGGGTTTATTCCCTCCACTTATGACACATCACTATTTCTTCTTCAGCGTCCTGAGGTGACGATGTATCTACTGGTTTATGTTGATGATATCATCATGGTCAGTTCTTCTGATGCTGCAGCTGATCGCCTTGTGTTTGCCTTGAGTGAGGAGTTTGCTGTCAAGGACTTGGGAGCTCTTCATTACTTCCTTGGTTTGGAGGTAACACGGTCGTCTACAGGGTTGACTCTGACTCAGAAAATGTATTCTATGGATTTGTTGCGCCGTGCTGGGATGCTCAAGTGCAAGCATGCTATCACTCCGATGTCTGTGTCTGATCGGTTGTCTGCTCTTGATGGAGATTTTCTTTCCACTGATGACGCCACTGAGTATCGCAGTCTTGTTGGTGGTCTGCAATATCTCACTATCACCAGGCTTGATGTCTCTTATGCAGTCAATCGTGTGTGCCAGTACCTTCATGCTCCTTGTACCACTCATCTCTCGGCAGTTAAGCGCATTCTGCGGTATGTCTCTTCCACTGCTTCGTATGGTTTGCTGCTTCAGTCTGCACCGTCTTGTGAACTTTCGGCTTTCTCTGATGCGGATTGGGCTGGAAGTCCCGATGATCGGCGATCCACGGGGGGATATGCAGTGTTCTTTGGTCCTAACTTGATCGCCTGGAATGCTCGCAAGCAAGCCACCGTGTCTCGTAGCAGTACTGAAGCTGAGTATAAAGCAGTTGCTGACGCTATCGCTGAGATCATATGGGTACAGTCTTTATTGCGGGAGTTGAGGATCTCTCCAGGTCATCCTCCAGTTCTATGGTGTGATAACATCGGTGTTACATACCTTTCATCTAATCCGGTGTTTCATGCTAGGACAAAACACATTGAGGTTGACTATCACTTTGTTCGGGAACGAGTTGCACAGAGACTGCTTTGTATCAAGTTCATCTCCTCAAAAGATCAACTTGCTGACATTTTCACGAAGCCTCTTCCACAACCACAGTTTGTAGGCTGTAGGCGCAATCTTAACTTACTCTGTACTTCAGGCTACAGTTAAGATTGAGGGAGGGTGTTAGAATGTATATACATAGTCTTGTACATGTCTTGTATTGTACCTCCTGGTACGTCTATATAATGAGATAGCCACACCCCGTTTTAGGGTGTCGAGTCAGTTTCCCAAACCCTATGTTTTACAGTTAAGTCTCCGGAACCAAATAGGAAGGGACTTTTTAGGGACTTGAGACTTGTAAGTTAGCACTAAAAAAAGCAACTTATGAACCAAACAGGGCTATAGACTGCCAGCCGACAAGCTTCTCTCCTGGAGCTCGCTTAGCTGAGGACCAGCTGGGGCATGTCGCACGGTGCTAGTCCATGCACGACCAACTCTCCTGGCGCTGGAGCAGTAACGGAGCCTACTCGGCGAGCTCCTGCTACGATGCGCTGTTCACCGGTTCCATTCCATCCCTGCCCCCCTCTGGCGCGTAATGTTTGGACCTTGGCCAGGCTTGCTTGCCATGGCTTGCATCATGCTGACCATTGCGCTGTCTTTGACCAAGATCCTGAAACCATACAGCAGTACAGCGCATCATCATCGGCTATCTGTTCTCTCGGCAGGTCTGGCATGATCTGCTCACCTGATGCCGTGCAATCGCCGTTGTGCCTGCCGGCCAGAAGGACTTGCTCCCCTGGTGTGTCTCCATCATCGACGTCTCGCCTACCGGCCTTCGGAAGGGTATTGCTTCACTTGCAATCCTAATGGCATCGTCTATCTGGCGGCTTCGCAACCATTGCATTTTCGACGGTGAGCACCCCACCACCCAACGTTTGGTTTTGGCGATCTAGGACGAAGCTAGATCATGCTGGCCGGTGCCTGTGGGTTGGACGCTTTGATCCGGTAGTACATTCACTCTCTCCGGCTGAGCATCCCATGCCTATGTACGAAAAAAGAGTTTCCCCCGCTTTATATTATAAAGCACCACCGATTACAACCGCGAGCCGATACAAACACACACCCCACTACACACACCACACACCCAAGGCTAGATACAAGGGTGCCGGGCACCAACCCACCACTCCAACGACTACAAAGCACCAAAAAGATGAACAAAGAAGCGTCGCTTAGAGCTGACGGAGATCACCATGAGCAATCCACCGAGGAGAAATGAGACGGCCAACAGCGGAGTGAGGAGAGGCGGGGAGGGGAAGCTGGCGGGCGGCGGCTAGGTTTTCGCCCTGCCACCCGCGAGAGCGGCTCGGGCGAGCAGAGGAAATGGGGAACTGTGACTCTGTCCGGCCCTCTACAGTGTCTAACAAGGTCCATTTACGTCTCTCGGACACTCTATTCCTCCATGGCGTTCCGTGAGGCATAAACCGTGGAGCAATTATGCAACTCTTCAGATGTTTACAAAACTCGTAACTCAAATACTCCCCTACGGGATTGTATTGCAGAATCATGCTTTTTTTCATGATAGATTTCTATTTTGTGCTGATTTTTTTTGAACTTCTCAGATATTTTAGACTTATGTCTCATCAAATAGATATACCCAATGGCGGAGACAGGCCCTAGGCAGCCCGGACCGCTGCCTGGGCGGGAGATGCATTTCCTTTGTACACTGTAGCGGTATTGTAGCTACAGTGCTACTACGTCCCAAAGGTTGCCCGGGTCTTGGCTTATTTCTGCCGCCGCTATTGGATATACCCATATCTATTCAAACCATCCATGATGGTAATGAAGTAGAGAAATCTACCATGTGCAACAATACTCATTGGTTCACATACATCTGTATGTATGACCTCCAACAAGTCAGTCAGCCGTTCAATATGTCCTGTGAATGGCGTCTTTATTGTTTTACCCATTGGACAATGTTCTTAAGTGTCAAATGAGACGTAATCAAATGACTTCAAAAGTCTATAACTATGGAGTTTCTTCACACACTTCTTGCCAATATGACCCGTGCCATAAACAAGTGGAATTTGAATCATTTGTGTTGCGACAATTAGGGTTGGTGTTATGTGTCCATATACCACAATCAAGATTAATAAATCAACCATTCATAAGGGAGCATGACGATAAAAAATATTATTCATATAAATCAAACAACCATTGTTTTCAGACTTAAACCAATAACCGTCTTGTAATAAACATGATCCAAACAAATTGTTTAAGGCTGGTACCAAACAACACCTTCAAAAAGGGACGTGACGATGCCGACGCTGCTGTGAAGGGTTTTCCCGGTACATGGTGAGGAGAGAGGAAGGGTAACACCCGACGCCCTTCAGAAAGGCCCGATGGCACCCTCAGGCGCCACCACGTCGGTGTCAGTCAGGCCGACATGGATTTCTCCTGATCCCAACCATCACCCCGGGCGCTCTGGAGCACTCCACCATACCGACCACCAACTTGCGCCAACATGATCGTGAAGCCACCCACACTGTCTCACCACAACACAGAGAAGTGAGGCCTCCACAACGAAGAAGAAGAGCCGCCATGGACTAGGGGTAGCAGCACCGACGACATGCGGGAGGGACCGACCTCTACCGTCAGCGGCTGTAACTGATCGGATGCTATAACAAGAGTATACCAGGCCCCAGACCCATAGGCCCAGCCGGGCCGAGATGCCCGTAAAGCCCCCATCGTCGCGCCGCAGAAGACACAACGTTGGCGTCGCCGCCCCTCCTCTACATGCAAAAAGCAGTGAGGCCGTGCTGGAGCCGGCCCACCCGGACCCAGGTGGGGCCCTAAGGGCCTGTCGGGGGAGCACCACCGGCCAGCCCCACACCACCAGGCCACCCCGCCACCACCTCTCCGGCCGCCGGACTGTTGTATGCCAAGCCGCACCGCCGCCGACCTCCTGTCCCGAGAAAGAGGGCTGCACGCGGGAAGAGAAGCTCCCGCCGCCTCCGACACCACCCGGGCTTAGCTCGGGGGCGTCCGGCGGCGGCAGAGGCGGGGGGGGGGGGGGGGGGGGGGGGGGGGGGGGTGGAGGGAGGAGGAGTGGGACAGAGGGGAAGGTGCCGCGTGCCGCCCCGGCCTCCTCCTAGTGAGAAGGCGGGCGAGGACATGGTCGGGAGGGGAAAAGGGGAGCACAAACAAACGTTTTCGTCCCTCCTCGACTGCCTTGGTTCTGGGACGAGCTGATCCACAGGGCCGACAATACTCCTATACTCTAAATGTCAGAGACTGAGAATAGACGTGCTCTTAACTCTTAAGCAGGCTGCGACTACATTACTACCTGCTAGTATGCACTGCTGCTTCTTGTTAGATCTTGGTCATAGTATAAAAGCTATAGAAAAATCAAATACCTACATGGATCATTATTCCACACATGAAAAGTGTTTGATCCTATCTTAAAACTCAAATTATACAGATCCATGCCAAAGAGAAAAACCATACTGTCTACTCCCTCTCTCCGAAAAAGTTTGTCCCAAACTTGTAGTGCTAGGTGTTAGGTTGATCTCTCCACCAATGGGCCCAATGGCTCATTGGGCCCTTGACCCATGCCCTGATCGGGGGCGTCCAGCCCAAGCAAGGCTGGTGGGCCCCTATCGCGCAGTGCTATAAAGAGGAGGTGGGGACCAGGGGCACAGGGTACGAGGTTCGTCACCGCCACTGTTCCCTACTCCTAACCCTATCCGATCCAGAGGGAGGCACTGAAGCGATGGGAAGCTCCGCCGCCGCCACTGCCCATACATCTCAGCCGCATCCACCCCACTACTCTCTGCCATCACCGGCACCATGGCCGGCACTAGGAGCTCGAGAAGGTAGAACTACTGCTAATCCCTAAGCCTATACGATCCACAGTTCTAGCAATGGTATCAGACAAGGTTTGGTTTAGGATTTTCAGTAGAAAAGAACACAAAAGAAAATCTTTTCCCCTCCCGAAGAACCCTAGACAGGGCAAAGAAGATCACCGAAGCAGGGCCTTGGGCCCACCGGTAAAGAGTGCCGCCGTCTTGGCCGCGCCGTTCCTCTCGATCTCGATGTGAATCGGCAAGCTGAGGCATCGAGAAGAAGAACACCACCCCCTTTTGGGGGCAAAGAGACCACGCGGTCGCCGAAACATGGCGCCGCCGCTGAACCGCTTGACGGCGGTGTGCCCATCTACGGGTGCACGCACACGCCGGCAAGGGGGCCAGAGGGGCGCCGTTCTTCCCTGAATCTCCACTGCTCGAAGCCTTATATGGTGGTGTAGGGAGAAATAACAGAAAAGAAAGGGAAATAGGAAGGGGATCGCGCGCCGCGGTGGTTTGCTGTCCACGCCGGCGGCCGGCGCAGCCGTGCCCAGCTTCTACTCCAACAGAGATGGAGGCGCCGTCGAGGCGCAAGTGCAGTAGAGGAGGGCGCAAGCCCGACCCTCTCTCTCTGCCACAGGAAAGGAAGGGAGGCACAGTTGCGCTCGTCGCTGTTGACGGCAACCAGAGCAGCGCGATGCCCCGGCGTGCGGGACAGAGCAACAGATCAGAGGAGGGGCTCGCGCCTAGTCCTCTCTGCGAAAGAGAAGTGGGAAGGGAAAGGAGGCGCGTGCGGCGCGGTGGCTTCCGCCGGCGGCGGCGGCGGCCGAGGCGCAACCCCGTGGTTCCGCCGTCACGAGAGAGAGATCGAGAGGGGCGAGGGAAACAGAATGGGCTAGGGTTGCGGTCGGGGCTTCCTCTCCTCACAGTTTTGTTCAAGCGAAAATCGCTCTGGATCGTCCGATCAAGATCAATGGCCAGAAAGAAACCCCTAGCTCTGCCCTGGCCTTTTGGGCCAAAATCTTATTTGGGCCAGTGGACTGCGGACCAGGCTAGAGTGGCTGGCGCCCACGTGGGACTTTTTGGCCGAAAGGAGAGTAGGCGCAGCCGCGGTTGCCCAGCGCGCGCAGCTGACATTTTTTCTTTTTTCTTTTCCTGTTTTTTGTCCAGTTTTGGGCTAATTACAGTACAGTTTTTCTATTCAAAGTAATTCAAAAAAATTTGTTTAGAAAATAGAAAAGTAAAAGAAAATGTTTTGAAAAGTAAACAGAAAAAGTCTTTGAAAATGAAAATAGAAAATTTTCAGAAAAGAAATGTTCATGAATTTTATAAAGAAAATAATAAAGTTCATGAATTTTTCTTTAGTAAAAGAAAAGTTTCTGTAAAGAATAAAAAGTTCATGAATTTTTATTCATGTTTTTCCGCTGCTTAAATAATTAATAGTACTCTTTCACAAAGAAAGAAAAAGTATTATCCTCCAATTAAATTGGAACCTACGGGAAAATTTAATTGGATGAACAGTTTTTTGAGAGAAGTTTTTTTCACTTGTGGATGAAATTAGATTCAGATAGCTTCTGCTATGACAGTAGAAAGATATTTGATTAAATTTTAATTATGCTATTGTTATTTTCTGACCAACGTTGATGATGACAATATTATAATTCAATGAGTCTTATAGTTAAAAGTTCAAATCTCTGATAATTTTTGTATCAAAGTGACCAATTTTCAGAGCATTTGATAAAGATTGAGAAATGTATATTAAAAGTTTTCCGTTGCAATAAGTTGATGATGATGATTATTTCTGAGCAAAGTTGTTTAATAGAAATACTATCATCACATTCTTTATGAGTTATATGCATTATTTTCATTTCCGCCCAACGGTGATATGGAATTAATGTACAAGAATGAGTTTTATTCTAATTCTACCACAACGATGATTTAGAGTATAAAAAGGAAGTTTTGCAAAAGTTTAATGTGCATATTTTTTAACCAGACCAACATAGGGTTATTTTTATGCTCATTATTGTTGATTATTTGCTAAGTTTTCTCAGACTAAAAGTTTTCCATGCTTTCACTCATGAAAGCGAATGGTTGGGTACTTGTGACCCGAAAGATGACCAAGAAAGGTCATAACGTGAGATAGTATGTTCTCTCTAAAAAATGGTTTCAAAAGAAAAGAGATAGATCATTGAGAGTCTTGGTTGACGAATGTATTTCATGTACTCTCTATGATTTGAGATAAAACAAGCAACATGCATGTTTAATTTGACCAACGTCGGATCAAGCATGTGTGTCAAAGAGCATTCGGATTTATTTATAAATTTGATGATTGAATATGCAGTCAAAAGAGCCAATTCTAGCATTTATGTCCCTTACAGGGAATT
This sequence comes from Triticum urartu, assembly GCF_003073215.2. Classification (NCBI taxonomy): domain Eukaryota; kingdom Viridiplantae; phylum Streptophyta; class Magnoliopsida; order Poales; family Poaceae; genus Triticum; species Triticum urartu. The sequence continues at coordinate 91,767,470 of NC_053027.1, read as the reverse complement.
ACCCGCATGGCGGGAAAAGATGATTATGATAAAACCCGCATGGCAGGATAAGTCTGGGAAAATCCCTGCGTAACTCGTATGGCGGCAGAAATTTTCTCAGACTTATCCTGTATGACAGGAGAAAGACATGATGACTCATGTGCTTTTAATGTGTCCCACTCTGGGAGAAAAGTATGGAGTAGCTATTATGCTTTCCTAGTATCAACCGTACATCTTTTGTGTAACGGTCATTAAGCACTCAATAAATCCAAAGAGAATAAAAGTTACAGACGAACCTAAAGATAAGAATGATATGCAAGTGTGACTTGGAAAAGTACTAATGATAAAGAACTCTGTTGAGTTTCTGAAATGGAATGAGGAAAAGGTACTCCAGATAAATGAAGTAGATAATCGAAGTTTCCTCATTCACAAGAGTTATGGATGGTTTTTCGAAATTGTGGTAGAAAAGTTCTTACCACATTTCGAGGGGGAGAAAGATATATGAGATAAATTAAGAATGATGAAACTCCCCTATACTTTAGATAATGTGATGAAGAATGTGATCGTCTGGGGAAGTATGACGGTCATATTAATACCCCTAAAGAAAAAAAATAGTTGTATTTCTGGATCTTTTACAGTTCCAAAAGCAGAGTAAGGAATACTAAGACGGTGCTTAAAGTGCCATAAAGAAGAAAGTTTTAACAGAATAAACCCAAATTATAAAGTTTGAAGATACGCCATTTTTAGTGAAGATGGAGTAATCTGGGGGAGCATGTTGTATGACCTATACAACACATGTTGTTAGCTCTATAAAGGATGAATGAGTAAACATGGATCTTGTGATACAGGTCCCTGTAAAAACTACTGCCTCTTGGAAATGAAAGATTATAGAATTAGTTTGCCTCTTGCAATGACAGAGCAACTACAGCCCCATATGAAAGAAGTGACAGTACCTGAGACACTGATGGTCTCAAGGAATGAGAAAATCAGATACTTCTGATTACTATAAAGTCTATGTTAGTGAAATTCAAATGGAGGTTGACCCCACCTCATTTAAAGCGCTCATTCGAGTTTTGAGAAGTGTCTGCTTATCTAAATGATAAGAGACTTTGTGAGAAGAAATGAAATTAGTGAATCCCGACGATGTTTGGGACTGATGAGTAATTTCCAATGGAGCCAAAACAGTAGGCTGTAAAGAGTCTACAAGGACAATGTGACTCCAAAGGAAATATGTAAATGTGTAAAACACGACTTAAATCGGAAGGTTTTTGCGCGTTTTGCACCGAATAGATTACAATGAGTGTTGGTAGCACATCATGATTTGAGTTACATCAGATGAAAGATATTATGATCTGAGTTACATAAGATGAAAGTAAAGAACACATGGGATACTTCCTGAAGAAGTCTTTTATGGACTAAAGCAATCAAATGTTATTTTGGGTTAAAGAAAATGAGAGGACAATTGTATTCATGCAAAGTTATAGAATGAGAAATTCATTTCCTAATCCTGTGCATGTGGATGGCGTCCTACTTGCTAGTGGTCATGTCAATCTACTGCAGGAGGAGAAAAGAAGTTCTTTTCCTCAAAGTCAAAAGAATGTTCTCGGTAGAGTGTCTCTCGTTATAATTATCGAGATTCACCAAGAAAAGAATAAAAGGGGGTATTAGGAATGTCGCATGGACATGCTAAGAAATGTCTCTAAAGTATGCATGCGAGAAAACCTACGCCTGTTCTTATAGTAAGGGTAATAGAACTGGGAACTATGGTGTTCCAAAAGTTGATGAGAAAAGATTGAAAACAGATATGATACCATATGCTTCAGCTGTTGGAAGTTCAATATATTGCCCTGACACAGTTCACATATCCGGATTGTTTTGGCAATGTCCAGTCCATATATAGATCACTGGAATGGAGTCAAAGATATCGGCCTCATGCTGAAAGAAATAAGTGCTCTCAAAAGATTGTGAGTACAAAGACATGACTTGTGAAATGTATGGCGAAATCCACAATTGTCGCTAACTTTCATACTTGGAGGTTTTTGTGTGGAAAAGCTCCAAAGAATGAAACAATTATCATCAATGTGATGCAAAGATATTTTATAGCTTGATATGAGGCTGATGTACATGCAAAATGGTTAAGGAGACCTGTACCCGGAGTTGATAATGGTTGACAACAGCGATAACCATTTTTAGTTTTTCGCTCCTATGATAACGAGTCAAGTGTTGATGCCAAACACACTGACATAGTGTTATGCGTTGTAAAGGAGAAAGTCCGGAATTATGTAGAAATGCTTGAAGCATAAAAGCAACAGACAAGTGTTTGCAGATCTGCTTATTAAAGGCTTACCGCCCAGTGTGTTCGGAGAACACACAGTCGACATGGGTTTTATGGTATAGTCTAACATTTCCGGACAATAAAAGGACCCAAGGTTAAAGAATCTGTTTCAAAACATAGGAGTGTGTTGTAGGTGTTGATTATATCGGAAATGAACCGTGATGATGAGACATGCTCTACATGCAAATCTGTGATGGAACGAGTACTTTGAAAAGAGTTATTTCAAAGTATAGAAGTTAAAAGTATATGATGAGATCAAGGGGGAGAATGTTAGGTTGATCTCTCCACCAATGGGCCCAACGGCTCATTGGGCCCTTGACCCACGCCCTGATCGGGGGCGTCCAGCCCAAGCAAGGCTGGTGGGGCCCTATTGCGCAGTGCTATAAAGAGGAGGTGGAGACCAGGGGCACATGGTACGAGGTTCGTCACCGCCACTATTCCCTACTCCTAACCCTATCCGATCCAGAGGGAGGCACTGAAGCGATGGGAAGCTCCGCCGCCGCCACTGCCCATACATCTCAGCCGCATCCACCCCACTACTCTCTGCCATCACCGGCACCATGGCCGGCACTAGGAGCTCGAGAAGGTAGAACTATTGCTAATCCCTAAGCCTATACGATCCACAGTTCTATCACTAGGGAGTAGTATTTACCTTTTTAGCAATCTGTCTACTTCCTCCATTTCTAAATATAAGTCTTTTTAGATATTTCAATATAAGTTTGGCATTTTGGTGATCGTGCTTCATGGAGCCCTTTATTTTTGAAAAATTCAAAATTCAAACTTTATGATTTCAGAAAAGCCTGAAAAATTTATGCAACTATACATGGATGAAATGTATGTGTGTAAAAATTCAGAATGAAATACCTTGAAATGTGACCTGTACAAAAAATAAATAAATTGATGGACTCTGGGGATGAATAGTATCATATGTTAAAAAGCCCCTGATTTGTTTTTTTTTGCACATCCCTCATTTCAATGTATTTTGTTCTGAAAATTTACACACATGTACATTCGGCCTTCATGTATATCTGTATTTTTTAAGAATTTTTTGAAATGTGAAAGTATGTATTTTGATGAATTTTGAATTTTGCAAAAGGAGGCCTCCATAGAGCTCGGCCTCCAAAAGCAAATTTTGTTTCAATATGTACTACATACGAATGAATGTAGTTGTATTTTAGAGTGTAAAACTGTAGATAGACTCATTGCTTCGTATGTAGTCTATATTAGAATCTCTAAAAAGGACCTTTAAAAAAAGAAGGATTACCCTGGTATCTGCATTAAAACGATGCTTGCAGCCATATTATTAATACATATTTAGAAATGGAGGGAGTAGTATTTACCTTAACTTGCATACAGTTTTGATCTCCTAATGATCGACGTAGCCGAGGAAGCTTTCATCGACATCCGGAAAAAAGACCGAAAGGCTCCTCTCTCCCTCCCGAGGCGCTCCTGCGAGCGCCGTCGGGAGGCAACCCTCGCGCCTCCCCTCTGGCCCTCCGCCCCGCCTCCCCCTCCCTCGCCGCCGCCGGGGGCGCCGCCGGCCAAAGGCCGCGTGGCCAGGCGGCGGCGGGGCGGTTTCCCCTTGCGCGCAGATGGATGGCGTCGCGGGCCGCCTCCCTCCTGCCCGCGGCGTCGGGTCCCGGCCGGCTCTTGCTCCGGCGCTCCGCCCTGCGCCCTTGTGGCCCGCCGGTGCCTCCTCCTCCCCTCCCCCTGCTGCTCGTGGGATTCAGTGGGCGAGGTCGTGCTGGAGGCGGATCTGGGCATCCCAGCCCAGATCCGGTGGATGTGCGGGTCTTCGTTGACGGGGGTGGCCGGCGACCCCGTGGTGGTGGTGGTGTGGCGGCCGGTGTCCGCGTTGCTGGTGCAGGGTGGCGGCGCTTCGGCTGGTGCTGACCAGGGCGTGGAGGCGCAGGTGATGTGGTGGTGGTAGGTTGATTGCGGCGGCGGCCAGATTTTCCTGGCGTCGGCCCGTCTGTAGGCTGCCTGTATCGGCCTTCGACCCCTCTCCTCGGCGTTCGTTCGCTTCTCTCACTGGAGGGCTGGCCTTCTCCTGGCTGCGGTCCATCATCCGTCTCGCACCCGGTGCCGTAGAATCGAGCTGGTCTCGCGCCGGGCTGCAGGACCGGCTCGTCTCGCGCCCGGCAGCAGGACTGCGCTCGTCTCGCGCCCGGCAGCAGGACCGGCCCGTCTCGCGCCCGGCAGCAGGACTGCGCTCGTCTCGCGCCCGGTGTATCAGGACGGCTCGATGGAGGCTTGTTGTGGCCGACCTATTGGGTCTCGGCGTTGTCTCCGGCCAGGGGTGTGAAAGGCAGATCCTTTCCGCCCGTCTCTGCGGTGGGGGTAGCGGTGGGGCTCATGGGACTTGGTGTCAAGGTCTTGGATTCCGGGGCGGAGGCCCTGGTGGTGGTGGCGCGGTGCTCATGGGCAGAGCTCGTGCCTCGGTGCTGCCCGGCTACCACGGCCGTGTGGGCGGCGTGGTAGCCGGGGTGTGGCGTTCGGTGGCGGTGAATGTTGGCCGGGGTGAAAACCTACTCTATCTTCGGATGGACTGGCGACGGCGAAGATCGCTCCCTTCTTGAAGGCGTCGTCGCGGCTATCACTGCCCGTCGTGGTGCTCCAGGGGAAACTTTGATCCTCGGATCGGGCGGTGGCGATGCTTCGGTGCCGTATCCTTCCTGAAGACACCGCCTTGGAACCCACGGTTCGTCATATGCGGCTTCACTTCTTCGGATGAAGCCCCCGGCGGCTCTTGTAGTGCTAGGGTGTGTGTTGCTGCGCTCAGCGCCTATGTATCCTGCCTTGGGTGCGTATGTGTGTGTGTTTGTGTTGGGTGAGTACGGCTGTGTTTCGAGCACTGTGGATCTTTGCTTTATATATAAAGCGGGGCGAAAGCCTTTTTCGGTTTCATTGAATAATTACACAGGACTGAACTAAGAACGACTCTTCACTGCATGCAAGACAAAATTAATGGTTCCACTTCCACTAGAGGAGCAGGCGGCGCCGATTGACGCCGGCCGTGAGCTGCCCGGACTACGGAGCAGTAAACACGTCACTGTTGTGCCGGCCGGCCGGACAAGCGGAGGTTGCCACTTGATTTTGCACTCTTTGGCTATATCGAAATACAAGCGCGCGCTGACAAGAAAACTTTCATTTTAAACGACAGCTGGGCTGACCGCATTTCGATGTGGAGCAACCATCTACTGGCTACTGCTGCCTATATATGTGTTTCTAACAAATAAAACTGCTTCAATCAAGGAAACAGCAGCTCCCTGCTTCTATCGAAGTGAAGTGGTCACTCATGGATGATCACCAAAACACTTCTCCCCCTTGCAAAATGGTGGTCTCGACAGCGACAACGATCACCGATGACCGCCTGGCCGACCTCTTGCCGGAGATCTTCCTCCGCTTACCAACCCCAGCCGATCTTGTCCGTGCATCCGCCACTTGTATGTCCTTCCACCGACAAATCACCGACCGTTCTGTCCTTCGGCGCCTCCGCAAGCTCCACACCCCGTCCATCCTAGGCTTCCTAGATGAGACCGGGTTCAACCCCGTCGTCCCACCTCACCCCTCTGCATGTGCCGCCCGGGCCATCGCCTTCACTGCTGACTTCTCCTTCTCCTTTCTCCCTCCTCCCGCCCGCTGGATTGTCCAGGACATCCGTGACGGCCGTGTCCTCCTCAATCGCCGCCACACTGGTGAGAAAGACCGCAAAATATTCAACGATCGAGTGGTGTGCGACCCATTGCACCAGCGATACATCTTGCTTCCTCCAATTCCCGACAACCTATCCGCATCGGCGGAGGATCCAATTTGTGTGCTAAGTGATCCCTTCCTCGCTCCCCACGACGAGGAGTTGGCAGCAGTGGCGGATGATGAGATTTCGTTCCAAGTGATCTTGTTAGCAAGTTGACAGACTAAACCAGTTGCCCTCGTCTTCTCTTCGAGCACCCAACAATGGCGAGCGGCTAGGGGACATGCTTGGAGCGATTTGCTAGTCTACAAAGGTATGCTCTTGAGAACTTCAAGACCTCCTATGTTATCCCTACGCCACTACGCTTATGGATGCTTCTCTTGGAAGATAGAGTTTTGGAATGTCATGCTCGTGCTTAACACCCTAGGCATGGTGTTCTCCACGATTGGCCTACCACCCAAAACCATTGGGTATACCATTGTGGAGGCGGGGGAAGGCAGACTTGGAATGTTCAATTATGAAGGGAACAGCAGATCTGACTTCTGTTATAGCATTAGGCAAAGTAAAAGTGAGGATTCCACATCAAACGAGTGGCGGTTGGAGAAGACAATTTCAGTAGATTCAAGGTGCCAACAGTATATCGTGGGTGCAACTGAGAGGTACATGATATTGATAGGGGAAGAAAACAAATCATATGACAGCTCATCATTGGAGTGCCCGGGCTATGAATGTTTCGCACTAGATGTCAAGACTTTGCAGGTTGACAGGATGTGCAAGAAGAAACAAACCGATTCGGGCATATCCTGGACACACGTATATACTAATTATCCACCATCACTGTTATCACCATCGAAAATATGAAGTGGTAAACATTTCTATTACATCCTAGTTATATTATCACCTTCCTTTGTAATTATCACATAGCTTGTTGGGTGCTCTTTAAAACAAAGTTCCATGCTTGCTTGCTACTGCAAGCTGTAAATTTCTTTTTTTTTTGAGAATGCAAGCAGTAATTCTAGTTTACATGGTTTAATTAGAAGAGACTATTTCTTTTGTAATTTTATCTCATTATGTTGTTAGAGTCACCACACCTATATTTAGCTACATTCACTAGTAGAAAACAGGGTTTTGGTCCAGGCCGGGTCAGCCCATTAGTCCCGGTTCAGTCCAGAACCGGGACCAATGGGGGCATTGGACCCGATTCGTGAGAACAGGGGGCCGGCCGGGCCACGTGGGCCATTGGTCCCGGTTCATCCGGACCTTTTGGTCCCGGTTGGTGGGACGAACCGGGACCAATGGGCCTCGCTCCTGGCCCACCACCATTGGTCCCGGTTGGTGGCTTGAACCGGGACCAAAGGCTCCCCTTTAGTCCCGGTTCATGCCACCAACCGGGACCAATGAGGTGCCTATATATACCCCCTCGCGGAAGAGCAGAGCACACTGCTCTATTTTTTTCTGGCCGAAGGGGAGAGGGCTTGGTGGTGCTCTAACTCACCTCCTATGCACACAAGTGAAGGAAATATGCCCTAGAGGCAATAATAAAGTTATTATTTATTTCCTTATAACATGATAAATGTTTATTATTCATGCTAGAATTGTATTAACCGGAAACATAATACTTGTGTGAATACATAGACAAACAAAGTGTCACTAGTATGCCTCTACTTGACTAGCTCGTTAATCAAAGATGGTTATGTTTCCTAAACATAGACATGAGTTGTCATTTGATTAACGGGATCACATCATTAGGAGAATGATGTGATTGACTTGACCCATTCCGTTAGCTTAGCACCCGATCGTTTAGTATGTTGCTATTGCTTTCTTCATGACTTATACATGTTCCTATGACTATGAGATTATGCAACTCCCGTTTACCGGAGGAACACTTTGTGTGCTACCAAACGTCACAACGTAACTAGGTGATTATAAAGGAGCTCTACAGGTGTCTCCAAAGGTAAATGTTGGGTTGCGTATTTCGATATTAGGATTTGTCACTCCGATTGTCGGAGAGGTATCTCTGGGCCCTCTCGGTAATGCACATCACATAAGCCTTGCAAGCATTGCAACTAATGAGTTAGTTGCGAGATGATGTATTACGAAACGAGTAAAGAGACTTGCCGGTAACGATATTGAACTAGGTATTGAGATACCGACGATCGAATCTCGGGCAAGTAACATACCGATGACAAAGGGAACAACGTATGTTGTTATGCGGTCTGACCGATAAAGATCTTCGTAGAATATGTAGGAGCCAATATGAGCATCCAGGTTCCGCTATTGGTTATTGACTGGAGACATGTCTCGGTCATGTCTACATTGTTCTCGAACCCGTAGGGTCCGCACGCTTAAGGTTTCGATGACAGTTATATTATGAGTTTATGATTTTTGATGTACCGAAGTTAGTTCGGAGTCCCGGATGTGATCACGGACATGATGAGGAGTCTCGAAATGGTCGAGACATAAAGATTGATATATTGGACGGCTATATTCGGACACCGGAAGTGTTCCGGGTGATTTCGGAGAAAACCGAAGAGCCGGAGGGTTACCGGAACCCCCCCCGGGAGAAGTAATGGGCCATATGGGCCTTAGTGGAGAGAGAGGGGCTGCCAGAGGTGGGCCGCGCGCCTCCTCCCCCCTGGTCCGAATTGGACTAGGAGAGGGGGGGGGGGGGCGGCGCCCCCCTTTCCCTCTCCCTCCCCACTTCTTTCCCCCTCCTAGTAGGAGTCCTACTCCTACTAGGAGGAGGACTCCTCCTGGCGCTCCTATAGGGGCCGGCCGGCCTCCTCCCCTTGCTCCTTTATATACGGGCGCAGGGGGCACCCCTAGACACACAAGTTGATCCACGTGATCATATTCTTAGCCGTGTGCGGTGCCCCCTTCCACCATCGTCCTCGATAATATTGTAGCGGTGCTTAGGCGAAGCCCTGCGACGGTAGTGCATCAAGATCGTCACCACGCCGTCGTGCTGACGGAGCTCTTCCCCGACACTTTTCTGGATCGGAGTCCGGGGATCGTCATCGAGCTGAACGTGTGCTAGAACTCGGAGGTGCCGTAGTTTCGGTGCTTGATCGGTCGGACCGTGGAGACGTACGACTACATCAACCAAACGCTTTCGTTGTCGATCTACAAGGGTACGTAGATCACACACTCCCCTCTCGTTGCTATGCATCACCATGATCTTGCGTGTGCGTAGGAAATTTTTTGAAATTACTATGAAACCCAACAGTGGCATCCGAGCCTAGGTTTTATGTGTTGATGTTATATGCACGAGTAGAACACAAGTGAGTTGTGGGCGATATAAGTCATACTGCTTACCAGCATGTCATACTTTGGTTCGGCGGTATTGTTGGACGAAGCGGCCCGGATCGACATTACGCGTACGCTTACGCGAGACTGGTTCTCCCGGTGTGCTTTGCACAAAGGTGGCTAGCGGGTGACAGTTTCTCCAACTTTAGTTGAACCGAGTGTGGCTACGCCCGGTCCTTGCGAAGGTTAAAACAGCACCAACTTGACAAACTATCGTTTTGGTTTTGATGCGTAGGTAAGATTGGTTCTTGCTAAAGCCCGTAGCAGCCACGTAAAACTTGCAACAACAAAGTAGAGGACGTCTAACTTGTTTTTGCAGGGCATGTTGTGATGTGATATGGTCAAGACATGATGCTAAATTTTATTGTATGAGATGATCATGTTTTGTAACCGAGTTATCGGCAACTGGCAGGAGCCATATGGTTGTCGCTTTATTGTATGCAATGTAATCGCGCTGTAATGCTTTACTTTATCACTAAGCGGTAGCGATAGTCGTGGAAGCATAAGATTGGCGAGAGGACAACAATGCTACGATGGAGATCAAGGTGTCGCGCCGGTGACGATGGTGATCACGACGGTGCTTCGGAGATGGAGATCACAAGCACAAGATGATGATGGCCATATCATATCACTTATATTGATTGCATGTGATGTTTATCTTTTATGCATCTTATCTTGCTTTGATTGACGGTAGCATTCTAAGATGATCTCTCACTAATTATCAAGAAGTGTTCTCCCTGAGTATGCACCGTTGCGAAAGTTCTTCGTGCTGAGACACCACGTGATGATCGGGTGTGATAGGCTCTACGTTCAAATACAACGGGTGCAAAACAGTTGCACACGCGGAATACTCAGGTTATACTTGACGAGCCAAGCATATACAGATGTGGCCTCGGAACACGGAGACCGAAAGGTCGAGCCTGAATCATATAGCAGATATGATCAACATAGCGATGTTCACCAATGAAACTACTCCATCTCACGTGATGATCGGACATGGTTTAGTTGATTTGGATCACATAATCACTTAGAGGATTAGAGGGATGTCTATCTAAGTGGGAGTTCTTAAGTAATATGATTAATTGAACTTAAATTTATCATGAACTTAGTCCTGGTAGTATTTTGCAAATTATGTTGTAGATCAATAGCTCGCGTTGTTTCTTCCCTGTGTTTATTTTGATATGTTCCTAGAGAAAATTGTGTTGAAAGATGTTAGTAGCAATGATGCGGATTGGATCCGTGATCTGAGGTTTATCCTCATTGCTGCACAGAAGAATTATGTCCTTGATGCACCGCTAGGTGACGGACCTATTGCAGGAGCAGATGCAGACGTTATGAACGTTTGGCTAGCTCAATATGATGACTACTTGATAGTTTAGTGCACCATGCTTAATGGCTTAGAATCGGGACTTCAAAGACGTTTTGAACGTCATGGAGCATATGAGATGTTCCAGGAGTTGAAGTTAATATTTCAAGCAAATACCCGAGTTGAGAGATATGAAGTCTCCAACAAGTTCTATAGCTAAAAGATGGAGGAGAATCGCTCAACTAGTGAGCATGTGCTCAGATTGTCTGGGTACTACAATCGCTTGAATCAAGTGGGAGTTAATCTTCCAGATAAGATAGTGATTGACAGAATTCTCTAGTCACCATCACCAAGTTAGTAGAACTACATGATGAACTATAATATGCAAGGGATAACGGAAACAACTCCCAAGCTCTTCATGATGCTGAAATCAACGAAGGTAGAAATCAAGAAAAACATCAAGTGTTGATGGTTGACAAGACCACTAGTTTCAAGAAAAGGGCAAAGGGAAGAGGGGGAAATTCAACAAGAATGGCAAGCAAGTTGCTGCTCAAGTGAAGAAGCCCAAGTCTGGTCCTAAGCCTGAGACTAAGTGTTTCTACTGCAAAGGGACTGGTCACTGGAAGCGGAACTACCCCAAGTGATTGGCAGATAAGAAGGATGGCAAAGTGAACATAATTATATTTGTTATTGATGTGTACTTTACTAGTGTTTATAGCAACCCCTCAGTATTTGATACTAGTTCAGTTGCTAAGATTAGTAACTCGAAATGGGAGTTGCAGAATAAACAGAGACTAGTTAAGGGTGAAGTGACGATGTGTGTTGGAAGTGGTTCCAAGATTGATATGATCATCATCGCACACTCCCTATACTTTCAGGATTAGTGTTGAACCTGAATAAGTGTTATTTGGTGTTTGCGTTGAGCATGAATATGATTTGATCATGTTTATTGTAATACGGTTATTCATTTAAGTAAGAGAATAAATTGTTGTTCTGTTTACATGAATAAAACCTTATATGGTTACACACCCAATGAAAATAGTTCGTTGCATCTCGATCGTAGTGATACACATAATCATAATATTGAAACCAAAAGATGCAAAGTTAATAATGATAGTGCAACTTATTTGTGGCACTGCCGCTTAGGTCATATCGGTGTAAAGCGCATGAAGAAACTCCATACTGATGTACTTTTGGAACCACTTGATTATGAATCACTTGGTACTTGCGAACCGTGCCTCATGGGCAAGATGACTAAAACACCGTTCTCCGGTACTATGGAGAGAGCAACAGATTTGTTGGAAATCATACATACAGATGTATGTGGTCCGATGAATATTGAGGCTCGTGGCGGATATCGTTATTTTCTCACCTTCACAGATGACTTAAGCAGATATGGGTATATCTACTTAATGAAACACAAGTCTGAAACATTTGAAAAGTTCAAAGAATTTCAGAGTGAAGTAGAAAATCATCGTAACAAGAAAATAAAATTCCTACGATCTGATCATGGAGGAGAATATTTGAGTTACGAGTTTGGTGTACATTTGAAAAATTGTGGAATAGTTTCGCAACTCACGCCACCCGGAACACCACAGCGTAATGGTGTGTCCGAACGTCGTAATCGTACTTTACTAGATATGGTGCGATCTATGATGTCTCTTACTGATTTGCCGCTATCGTTTTGGGGATACGCTCTAGAGACGGCCGCATTCACGTTAAATAGGGCACCATCAAAATCCGTTGAGACGACGCCTTATGAACTGTGGTTTGGGCAAGAAACCAAAGTTGTCATTTCTAAAACTTTGGGGCTGCGATGCTTATGTGAAGAAACTTCAACCTGATAAGCTCGAACCCAAATCGGAGAAATGTGTCTTCATAGGATACACAAAAGAGACTATTGGGTACACCTTCTATCACATATCCGGAAGGCAAGACTTTTGTTGCTAAGAATGCATCCTTTCTAGAGAAGGAGTTTCTCTCGAAAGAAGTGAGTGGGAGGAAAGTAGAACTTGATGAGGTAAACTGTACCTGCTCCCTTATTGGAAAGTAGTACATCACAGAAACTGTTTCTGTGACACCTACACCAATTAGTGGGAAGCTAATGATAATGATCATGAAACTTCAGAACAAGATACTACTGAACCTCGATAGATCAACCAGAGTAAGATCGCGCGCCAGAGTGGTACGGTAATCCTGTTATGGAAGTCATGCTACTAGATCATGATGAACCTACGAACTATGAAGAAGCGATGGTGAGCCTAGATTCCGCAAAATGGCTTGAAGCCATGAAATCTGAGATGGGATCCATGTATGAGAACAAAGTATGGACTTTGGTTGACTTGCCCGATGATCGGCAAGCAATTGAGAATAAATGGATCTTCAAGAAGAAGACTGACGCTAACGGTAATATTACTGTCTACAAAGCTCGACTTGTCACAAAAGGTTTTCGGCAAGTTCAAGGGATTAACTACGATGAGACCTTCTCACCCCTAGCGATGCTTAAGTCTGTCCGAATCATGTTAGCAATTGCCGCATTTTATGATTATGAAATTTGGCAGATGGATGTCAAAACTGCATTCCTGAATGGATTTCTGGAAGAAGAGTTGTATATGATGCAACCAGAAGGTTTTGTCGATCCAAAGGGAGCTAACAAAGTGTGCAAGCTCCAGCGATCCATTTATGGACTGGTGCAAGCCTCTCGGAGTTGGAATAAACGCTTTGATAGTGTGATCAAAGCATTTGGTTTTATACAGACTTTCGGAGAAGCCTGTATTTACAAGAAAGTGAGTGGGAGCTCTGTAGCATTTCTGATATTATATGTAGATGACATATTACTAATTGGAAATGATATAGAATTTCTGGATAGCATAAAGGGATACTTGAATAAGAGTTTTTCAATGAAAGACCTCGGTGAAGCTGCTTACATATTAGGCATTAAGATCTATAGAGATAGATCAAGACGCTTAATTGGACTTTCACAAAGCACATACCTTGACAAAGTTTTGAAGAAGTTCAAAATGGATCAAGCAAAGAAAGGGTTCTTGCCTGTGTTACAAGGTGTGAAGTTGAGTAAGACTCAATGTCCGACCACCGCAGAAGATAGAGAGAAAATGAAAGATGTTCCCTATGCTTCAGCCATAGGCTCTATCATGTATGCAATGCTGTGTACCAGACCTGATGTGTGCCTTGCTATAAGTCTAGCAGGGAGGTACCAAAGTAATCCAGGAGTGGATCACTGGACAGCGGTCAAGAACATCCTGAAATACCTGAAAAGGACTAAGGATATGTTTCTCAATTATGGAGGTGACAAAAGGTTCGTCGTAAAGGGTTACGTCGATGCAAGTTTTGACACTGATCCAGAGGACTCTAAGTCTCAATCTGGATACATATTGAAAGTGGGAGCTATTAGCTAGAGTAGCTCCGTGCAGAGCATTGTAGACATAGAAATTTGCAAAATACTTACGGATCTGAATGTGACAGACCCGTTGACTAAAATTATCTCACAAGCAAAACATGATCACACCTTAGTACTCTTTGGGTGTTAATCACATAGCGATGTGAACTAGATTACTGACTCTAGTAAACCCTTGGGTGTTGGTCACATATCGATGTGAACTATGGGTGTTAACCACATAAAGATGTGAACTATTGATGTTAATCACATGGCGATGTGAACTAGATTATTGACTCTAGTGCAAGTGGGAGACTGAAGGAAATATGCCCTAGAGGCAATAATAAAGTTATTATTTATTTCCTTATTTCATGATAAATGTTTATTATTCATGCTAGAATTGTATTAACCAGAAACATAATACATGTGTGAGTACATAGACAAACATAGTGTCACTAGTATGCCTCTACTTGACTAGCTCGTTAATCAAAGATGGTTAAGTTTCCTAACCATAGACATGAGTTGTCATTTGATTAACGGGATCGCATCATTAGGAGAGTGATGTGATTGACTTGACCCATTCCGTTACCTTAGCACTTGATCGTTTAGTATCTTGCTATTGTTTTCTTCATGACCTATACATGTTCCTATGACTATGAGATTATGCAACTCCCGTTTACCGGAGGAACACTTTGTGCACTACCAAACGATCACAACGTAACTGGGTGATTATAAAGGAGCTCTACAGGTGTCTCCAAAGGTAAATGTTGGGTTGGCGTATTTCGAGATTAGGATTTGTCACTCCGATTGTCAGAGAGGTATCTCTGGGCCCTCTCGGTAATGCACATCACATAAGCCTTGCAAGCATTGCAACTAATGAGTTAGTTGCGAGATGATGTATTACGAAACGAGTAAAGAGACTTGGCGGTAACGAGATTGAACTAGGTATTGAGATACCGACGATCGAATCTCAGGCAGGTAACATACCGATGACAAAGGGAACAACGTATGTTGTTATGCGGTCTGACCGATAAATATCTTCGTAGAATATGTAGGAGCCAATATGAGCATCCAGGTTCCTCTATTGGTTATTGACCGGAGACATGTCTCGGTCATGTCTACATTGTTCTCGAACCCGTTGGGTCCGCACGCTTAAGGTTTCGATGACAGTTATATTATGAGTTTATGAGTTTTGATGTACCGAAGTTAGTTCGGAGTCCCGAATGTGATCACGGACATGATGAGGAGTCTCGAAATGGTCGAGACATAAAGATTGATATATTGGACGGCTATATTCGGACACCGGAAGTGTTCCGGGTGATTTCGGAGAAAACCGGAGAGCCGGAGGGTTACCGGAACCCCCCCCCCCTGGGAGAAGTAATGGGCCATATGGGCCTTAGTGGAGAGAAAGAGGGGCTGCCAGAGGTGGGCCATGCGCCTCCTCCCCCTGGTCCTAATTGGACTAGGAGAGGGGGGCGGCGCCCCCCTTTCCCTCTCCCTCCCCACTTCTTTCCCCCTCCTAGTAGGAGTCCTACTCCTACTAGGAGGAGGACTCCTCCTGGCGCACCTATAGGGGCCGGCCGGCCTCCTCCCCTTGCTCCTTTATATACAGGGGCAGGGGGGCACCCCTAGACACACAAGTTGATCCACGTGATCATATTCTTAGCCGTGTGCGGTGCCCCCTTCCACCATAGTCCTCGATAATATTGTAGCGGTGCTTAGGCGAAGCCCTGCGACGGTAGTACATCAAGATCGTCACCACGCCGTCGTGCTGACGGAGCTCTTCCCCGACACTTTGCTGGATCGAAGTCCGGGGATCGTCATTGAGCTGAACGTGTGCTAGAACTCAGAGGTGCCGTAGTTTCGGTGCTTGATCGGTCGGACTGTGGAGACGTACGACTACATCAACCAAACGCTTCCGTTGTCGATCTACAAGGGTACGTAGATCACACTCTCCCCTCTTGTTGCTATGCATCACCATGATCTTGCGTGTGCGTAGGAAATTTTTTGAAATTACTACGAAACCCAACAACAAGGTGTTCGATGGAATGCCCGAGCCAGACTACTTAAGCTTTCTCCTCTCCAAGCTCCATTTTCCTTAATATTTGTCTAGGTTTAGCGGTCCGTCACGCCCCGTCCCCGTCTTCACCGCCGTCGATCACCCGCGCCGACCTCATCGCCGGCACACCGTGGTGAGCCTCTTGTTCTTATCTTCTTTCTGAAAGGAAAAATATTCTTACTTGTATGTTTACATAGATACTTGTATTATTTTCTTACTTTTATTATTGCATCTTATATAGTGCGATGGTTTTGGTATCCGCCCCCGTCGGCCCTCGTCCTGTCTATGATTCGGATGTGGTATATATATTATCTTTATAACTATTGGTTCATTTATTGTTTATGAAAATTATGCCGACCAACGTGACATAGATTTTATTTATGTATGATGTATGTGAATCGGAAATACCAACTGACCCTATTGTCGAGAGGTTAAATTTAGTTGAAGAAGAAAACAATTTGTTGAAGGAAAAAATAAAAAAAATTGAGGAGGACAAGATGATACTGGAGTTGCATGTTGCGGATGTCGTCGATGATCACAAGATCAAGATGGATGCAATGCGCTTGAAGATTAGAAAGATTAGAAAATATGCCATTCATACCGAGGCTTGGTATCATTATGCCGTTGGATCAATTTTTACCTTGGTTGCGATTATGATCGCATTTGTTTTCGCATTGAAATGTTTTACATAGTTTCAATGTATGGTTTAATTAATTAGATGCTCTGGAGAGCTATATGTTGTTAGATGAGAACTATGTATGCACTTTGGTTTTAATGTGATGATGAACTTCTATTAATTTGGACACTTAATTATATATAATGCACGCAGATGAACCAGCAATGGATGTACGGTGACAGACACACCTCCGAGTACATTAAGGGCGTGCATGAGTTTCTCGATGCGGCTGAGGCAAACAAGCAGAATGGTTTTATGTGTTGTCCATGCACTGAATGTGGGAATACGAGGTCTTACTCTAACCGGAAAATCCTTCACTCCCACCTGCTTTACAAGGGTTTCATGTCACACTATAATATTTGGACGAGGCACGGAGAAATAGGGGTTATGATGGAAGATGGTGAAGAAGAAGAGTACGATGACAACTATGTGCCCCCTGAATACGGTGATGTTGCAACGGGGGGAGCTCGTGAAGATGAAGAGGAACCAGACGATGTGCCCAATGATGCTGCAACGGGTGAAGCTGCTGAAGATCAAGAGGAACCAGACGATGTGCCCGATGATGATGATCTCCACCGGGTCATTGTCGATGCAAGGACGCAATGCGAAAGTCAAAAGGAGAAGCTGAAGTTCGATTGCATGTTAGAGGATCACAAAAAAGGGTTGTACCCAAATTGGGAAGATGGCAACACAAAGCTCGGTACCGTACTGGAATTGCTGCAGTGGAAAGCAGAGAATGTTGTGGCTGACAAAGGATTTGAGAAGCTACTGAAAATATTAAAGAAAAAGCTTCCAAAGGATAACGAATTGCCCGACAGTACATACGCAGCAAAGAAGGTCGTATGCCCTCTAGGATTGGAGGTGGAGAAGATACATGCATGCCCTAATGACTGCATCCTCTACCGCGGTGCATACAAGGATCTGAACGCATGCCCGGTATGCGGTGCATTGCGGTATAAGATCAGACGAGATGACCCTGGTGATGTTGACGGCGAGCCCCCCAGGAAGAGGGTTCCTGCGAAGGTGATATGGTATGCTCCTATAATACCACGGTTGAAATGTCTGTTCAGAAACGAAGAGCATGCCAAGTTGATGCGATGGCACAGTGAGGACCGGAAGAAAGACGGGAAGTTGAGAGCACCCGCTGACAGGTCGCAGTGGAGAAAAATCGAGAGAAAGTACTGGTATGAGTTTGCAAAGGACCCAAGGAATGTATGGTTTGCTTTAAGCGCGGATGGCATTAATCCTTTCGGGGAGCAGAGCAGCAATCACAGCACCTGGCCCGTGACTCTATGTATGTATAACCTTCCTCCTTGGATGTGCATGAAGTGAAAGTTCATTATGATGCCAGTTCTCATCCAAGGCCCTAAGCAACCCGGCAACGACATTGATGTGTACCTAAGGCCATTAGTTGAAGAACTTTTACAGCTGTGGAATGGAAACGGTGTACGTACGTGGGATGAGCACAGACGGGAGGAATTTAACTTAAAGGGGTTGCTGTTCGTGACCATCAACGATTGGCCCGCTCTCAGTAACCTTTCAGGGCAGACAAACAAAGAATACCACGCATGCACGCACTGTTTAGATGACACTGAAAGTATATACCTGGACAAATGCAGGAAGAATGTGTACCTGGGCCATCGTCGATTTCTTCCGACCAACCATCAATGTCGAAAGAAAGGCAAGCATTTCAAAGGCGAGGCAGATCACCGGAAGAAGCCCTCCATGCATACCGGTGATCACGTACTTGCTATGGTCAATGATTTACACGTAATCTTTGAAAGGGTCCCGGCGGACTAGCTGTTCCGAATGACGCTGAGGGACACGCACCCATGTGGAAGAAGAAATCTATATTTTGGGACCTACCCTATTGGAAAGACCTAGAGGTCTGCTCTTCAATCGACGTGATGCACGTGACGAAGAACCTTTGCGTGAACCTGCTAGGCTTCTTGGGCGTGTATGGGAAGACAAAAGATACACCTGAGGAACGGGAGGACGTGCAACGTTTGCACGAAAAAGACGGCATGCCTCCGAAGAAGTATAAAGGTCCTGCCAGCTACGCTCTTACGAAAGAAGAGAAAGAAATCTTCTTTGAATGCTTGCTCAGTATGAAGGTCACGACTAGCTTCTCGTCGAATATAAAGGGAATAATTAATATGCCAAAGAAAAAGTTTCAGAACCTGAAGTCTCATGACTGCCACATGATTATGACGCAACTGCTTCCGATTGCATTGAGGGGGCTTCTACCGAAAAACGTCCGATTAGCCATTGTGAAGCTATGTGCATTCCTCAATGCAATCTCTCAGAAGGTGATCGATCCAGAAATCGTACCAAGGCTAAGGAGTGATGTGGCGCAATGTCTTGTCAGTTTCGAGTTGGTGTTCCCACCATCCTTCTTCAATATCATGACGCACGTCCTAGTTCATCTAGTCAACGAGATTGTCATCCTGGGGCCCGTATTTCTACACAATATGTTCCCCTTTGAGAGGTTCATGGGAGTCCTAAAGAAATATGTCCGCAACTGCGCTAGGCCAGAAGGAAGCATCTCCATGGGCCATCAAACAGAGGATGTTATCGGGTTTTGTGTTGACTTCATTCCTGGCCTTAAAAAGATAGGTCTCCCTAAATCGCGGTATGAGGGGAGACTGACTGAAAAGGCACTCTTAGAAGTGACTCAATAATATGTAGGGACGGATATTCTTGGTCTCAAGCACACTACACAGTTCTACAGAACTCTACCTTGGTGACCCCGTATGTCGATGAACACAAGAACAGTCTGCGCTCCAAACACCCGGAGCAGTGCGACGACTGGATTACATGTGAACACATCAGGACTTTCATCAGTTGGTTGGAAACACGTCTTAAAGGTGACAACACTGTTTGTGATGAGCTGTACTTGTTGTCCAGGGGACCATCTTTGACTGTATTGACTTACAAAGCATACGATATAAATGGGAATACATTTCACACGATCGCCCAAGATCAAAAGAGCACCAACCAAAACAGCGGTGTCCGCTTTGATGCAGCAACCGAGAGCGGAAAGGACACATATTATGGTTACATAGTGGACATATGGGAACTTGACTACGGACATGATTTTAAGGCCCCTTTGTTTAAGTGCAAATGGGTCAATCTGTCAGGCAGCGGGGTACAGGTAGACTCACAGTACGAAATGACAACAGTGGATCTGAAAAATCTTGGGTACACTGACGAACCGTTCGTCCTAGCCAATGATGTGGCACAGGTTATCTATGTGAAGGACATGTCTACCAAACCGAGAAAAAGAAAAGATAAGGAAGCGAATACATCATACGATGAGCCAAAGCGCCACATAGTTTTTTCGGGAAAAAGGGATATCCTGGGAGTGGAGCAAGACAGACATGTCTGAAGATTATGAAAAGTTTCATGAATTCCTCCCTTCAATGTCAAGGCTGACCCAAGCATCCTGATAAACGATGAAGATTATCCATGGTTACGGCGCAATAAGCAAATGACACAAGCGAAGAAAAAGTGAAGACTTTCTCCCGTAACTATTATGATGATACCATGCCAACTTTGTAACACACGAGTATGCTATGCCAACTTTTTCAGAGTTCATTTGAAAACTATGAATTTAGGTCAAATTTTCTCTATAGGTGCATCTATGTTCATTTTTTTTGTAAAGTTAATCACAAACTTGTGATTCACACAAATTTCAAAGAATTCAAGTTTTAACTATTCAAATTTGAAAACTAATGGCACTAACAGAAAGTTTATAATTTTTCTAAAACTAATGGCACTAACAGAAAGTTTATAATTTTGCTGACCTAAAAGCAAAAACAATTAAAAAATAAAGCAAAAAACAAAAGAAAATAAATAATACAGAAAACAAAACAAAAAAACTGGAAAAAATAAAAATAGCAACAATAAGTATTTTGTTGTAAGTAGACACAAAATAAAATAAATAAAGCAACAAAGAAAACAAAAAAACAAAAAAATTGTTTTCAAATTTGAAAACTAATGGCACTAACAGAAAGTTTATAATTTTTCTAAAACTAAAAGCAAAAAGAATTAAAAAATAAAGCAAAAAACAAAAGAAAATAAATAATGCATAAAGTTTATAATTTTTGTGACCTAAAAGAAAAAAGAAATCACTAAAAAACTATAAGCATTTTGTTCTAATAATATTTGTTATGATTAACTAAAATTACCAAATTGAGTATAATGATAAAACACAGTAATATTAAATAGCAGGAAAAAGAATGACTAAAAAATCAATTTTTATAGTAAAGTTATTCATAAACTAGTGATTCACATAAATTTTAAAAAATTCAACTTTAAACTATTCAAATTTTAAAACTAATGGCACTAACAGAAAGTTTATAATTTTTGTGACCTAAAAGAAAAAAATCACTAAAAAACTATAAGTATTTAGTTCTAAGTAGAAATGAAAAAACAAATAGTAAAAAAAATGCCACCTACTGGGCCACCACGGCCTGAATACGACTAGAAGCCCATCCATGGGCCAGGATTCAGGCCCGCAGAAGGCCCAGCAGGCCCATAGGCATAGCGGTGTGAGATTAGGCCCAAAGGCCTGCAGTTCTGAGGAGTTCAACGGAGAGGGCGGGGCGGCGCTTATAAACAGGTGCGACCGCTCCTCAGCTAGCGAGGTGGGACTAAACATCCCACCGCACCACGGCTTTGGCAGGCGCAGGCCTTTGGTCCCGGTTGATGGCACCAACCGGGACTAAAGGGGCAATTGGTCACGGTTCGTGGCACAAACCGTGACCAATGCCCCCCTTTAGTCCCGGTTGGTGCCACCAATCGGGACCAAAGCCGCCGCTTCTCGCCCTTTGGGCTGCTGAAAAGAGGCCTTTGGTCTCGGTTGGTGGCACCAACCTGGTCCCGGTTGGTGCCACGAACCGGGACCAATGCTCTTGGTATATAACCAGGACATGTGAAAATTTCTGTTTCTCATCGACCATTTGCCCCCGACGACGCCGCCAGGCTACCCCGACGCTGTCCGTTGCCCCTGCAGTCGCCCCCGACCGCGCCGTCACCGTCGCTCGTGCCTCGCCGTCGGCCATGCCCTCGCCCGACGCCGCTCGCCGCCCTGCCCCGACGCGCGTCGCATGCCCCGGCCGCCCGTCGTCGTCGCCCTGCCCCGCCCGTCGCCGTCACCCCGCCCCTGCCCCGCCTGTCGTCGTCGCCCCGCCCCGCCCGTCGCCGTCGCCCGCCCCGCCCGTCGCCGTCGCGCCTGCCCCTCCGTTGGTCTGGCCCCCCTGTTTTTTTCATATATTATATGCTTGTGTATATTGTGTATATTGCTTCTTTGTGTATATTATGTATATATGTCAGTATATATATTGTGTATATTGCTTTTTTTAGATTTTTTTCCATATATATGTTTGTATTTTGTATTTTGCTTTTCTTTATAAAAATGTATATATGTTTGTATGTTCTCTGTGTATATATGTTCATATATGCAAAAGTTAGATTTAAATATTTAGAAAAGGATTATCTATATATGTTCTCTGATTTAGTACATTTTAGGTTAGTTTCATTTCTAGAAAAGTTTTATATATTTAGGAGAGGAAAAAGGAAAATAAGAAGAGGAAAAAGGAGAAGAAGAGGAGAGGAAGAAAAGGAAGAGGAGAAGAAGAGGAGAGGAAGAAAAGGAAGAGGAGAAGAAGAAAGGAATAGAGGAGAAGAAGAAAAAATAGAAAATTTTATTTTCTATTTTTTCTTCTTCTCCTCTATTCCTTTCTTCTTCTCCTCTTTTTTTTTCTTTTTTTTCTTCGATCTTCTCCTCTATTCCTTTATTCTTCTCCTCTTTTTATTTCTTCTTCGTATTTTTATGTTTTATCGGATCTGTCGTCGTCGATATACCCCTCCCGATAACTTCAACACGAGGGGGGTCGATATACCCCCTCCCGATAACTTCAACACGAGGGGAGGGGGCGATATACCCCCTCCTGATAACTTCAACACGAGGGGGGGTCGATATATATACCACCTCCCGATAACTTCAACACGAGGGGGGGGTCGATATACCCTAAATAGCAAGTATCATCGGTGTGAGATACATGTGGTCGTCGGTGTCGGATAGTACATCCACGTCCCACAAGTGACGCGGGCGTCGACCCGCGTCACTTGTGGGATGTGGATGTAGTGTCCGACATCGACGGCCACATGTATCTCACACCCATGATACTTGCTATTTAGGGTTTCCTCTACCGCTCGGCGACCCTCGACGACCCTCGTTTCCCATAAAAAAAGAGGAAGAAGAAGAAAAAAAAGAGGAGAAGAAAGAATAGAGGAGACTCCTCTATTCTTTCTTCTCCTCTTTTTTTCTTCTTCCTCTTCTTTTTTTATCCTTGAAGCGTTGTCGAGGCCACCCCAAACCCTAGAGAAGCAGCGTCGAGGCCACCCCAAACCCTAGAGAAGCAGCGTCGAGACCACTAATGAATATTAGTTCTACGTTTGCCACTAATATATCCATCTGTCATGTTTGAATAATAATTGCCATGTTGTAAATATTTGTAGAAACTATGGACACCGCCCGAGACGAAGTACAAGAAGAGTTGTTGGGGGACATAATCGCACGAGGAAGTGATGCCGTCTGCTCGTTGTTTCTCAACGACACCGATGGTCTGGAAGCAGCTGGCTATGATTATGATGGCTCCGGTGACCTAATGCCGGTGCAAGGAGACCGTGAGGACGGCTCCGGTGACCCAATGCCGGTGCAAGAAGGAGACCGTGATGACGTCTCCGGTGACCGAACCGAGTCCGGCCAGGTATATATATTAGTTAAGCTTCTGCTGACTAGCTAATTGATGCATTCATTGTTTTGGTATGTACACATATTAATTAAGTCTTTGTTCTTTTTTCTAGCCCTCCGGATCGAGAACAACTTCGGTAAAGAGACGAGGCCCGAAGAAAAAGTTGAGCTCGGATGAAAAGTTTGAGATCATAGCAATCGCGCCCGACGGCCAACCGATTAAACCCCTCCGGACAAAGAGCGCATTTGTTGCTCAGTGTGGGGTTTTGGTTAGGGACAAGATCCCGATCAACATCCAGCAATGGTTAAAGCCGGCTACAGAAGACCCTGAGGTGTCTTATGTCAATGATATGCAGAACAATGATCTTTGGACTGAGCTGGAGTCAAATTTCACCCTACCCCAAGAGGATGATCCAGAGAAGCCAGTTAAAGAGCAATTAATCAAGTCTTTTGCTCTTAAGAGGATGGAAAAACTATTCAGGAGGTGGAAGAAAGAGCCGAATAAGTTTGTCAAAAATAAAGAGACACCAGAATTCAAGGGCAGATATGAGAAGATCAGAGATCACTAGCCCGCATTTGTGGCCCACAAGACATCGGAAAAGAGTAAGAAGATGTTGGCGACAAACAAGCAAAATGCTGCGAAGAAGAAGCATCACCATCGCACGGGGTCAGGTGGCTACCTCGTAGCCCGGCCTAAGTGGACCAAGACTGAGAATGATCTGGTTGATAAAGGGATCGAACCAGAGACAATTAACTGGCCAGACCGTTGCCGGACTTGGTTCTTCGGGGCTGGCGGAACCTTGGACCCTGTATCAGGGAAGTGCATTTGGACGAACGATCAAATTGACATACCAGTCAAGAAGCTTCAGCAGTATATCAAAGCAGCGCAGCAAGGGACGTTCGTTCTAGACAGAGAGAACGACGAGCTCACAATGGCCCTCAGGAATCCTGAGCACCCTGGACGGACACGAGGCACGCCAGGCTCCATTCCGTGGAAGGTTGGGTTTCCGGACGCAGGCGGTTACAAATGCCAGGAGAGGAGGAAAAAAGTGCAGCAGACCCAAACGCAGGCGCTGCAAGAAAGGGTACAAGCGATAGAGGAACGAGAAGCAAATCGCGGCAAACGAACTGCCGAAGCTACCCCGCCATCTCAGCGGAGAAGCAGCGTGGCTTCCACCGAGTTGCTTCAGCCAGAGCATGTCTTGACGGCTCCTGCCAGCTATCCCGTGGATGCTATCACGGAGTCTCAAAATTGCCACCTTATGACGCAATGGATTAATATGAAGGTCAAGGCGGCTGTTGGCTCTATTTTTCCTACTGAACCCGGCGCAATTTTCACTGTCGGCCGATTCCAGAAGGATATGCTAGGGTGATGGTGGATGAAATAACGGAGGGATTTGAGGACCTCCAGCTTGACCACCCTACCGGTGAAGGGGAGACTCGGCTGGGTTCTGCTCTGAAGACTCCATGCCTATGGCGGAAGGAGCTCATTAACCTTCCGAACTGGACGCCTCCTCCTCCTCCGGCGAGTCAGGGCACTCCGCCTCCTCCACCGCCTCCTCCTCCGGCGAGTGACGATCAGGGCACTCGGCCGACTCCTTCTCCGGCGCGTGGCGGCACTCCGCCTCCTTCTCCGCCTGCACCGGCGCGCCCGAGCAGCCAGCCTCCTCCTTCTCCGCCTCGTCAGCAAGGGCGGAAGAGACTTGCCGCCGCTCCGGCTGCTCCGGCGCGTCGTAGTCCTTCTCCTCCGCCTCGTAAGCAAGTAAACAAGACAACCGCTCCATCTGCTCTGCCGGCGTCTAGCAGTACAGCCAGAGGCGGGAGGACATACAGATTCGGTCCTTCTCTGAAGACTCTAGAGAAGTTACCATACGAAAGGACCCCGGAGGAGAACGCCGAGATCGCACGAGAAGAAGTGAGGAACTTCTTTGAAGGGGTGAAAGCAAAGAAACATCCACCTCCGGAGGAGAAGGTAGATCCGGTGAAAGCGAAGCGCACTCTGGCTGCCCTGACAAAACCACCCAAGTCTCCGCCGAAAGGAAACTATGAGCGCATTATTGGAAAGGAATTTGCCAAAGCGGAGCGGTCGGGAAGTACTGTCAGTGATCAAAGGCTGAAAGAACGACGAGCTAGGAAACAAATTTCCCAGCTCGGCGAACAAGCGAAGCAATCGTGCCCCCCGCTCAAGGTGCCTAGCGACATCGTCGCTAATGATCTGAGGATGGTGCCCGGTTATAGCAATCTTGGCGATTACCTGCCTGACGATGTACATTATGATTTCATGGAGGTGCAGATACAAAGATACGAGTACGGGAAGCCTCTCGTCAAAGATGAAAGATCTCTAACGATGATGCGAAGATTGCATGATTGGTACTTGAAAATCTGCAGAGAGTCTGGGGGGAGGAGTACTTTGTATGTGAGAGTTAAAAAGGAGCATGACCTCGTTGGAATTGAACTGTTGCCTGTTCCATTTGAGGAGTTCTTTCAGTTTTTCAATCAATTGGCCATCGATAAAGCAACGGTCACCTGCTACTGTCTGTAAGTAGTGCTACTTCTGTCATTAAGTCTCTCTATATAGCTCAGCTCTTTCATTGCATGTATTTATAATTATCCTCACTATATTATGCAGATTGAAGATCGCCGAATTGAAGGAAAGACAAGTCGGTGATATTGGGTTCATTAACACATATCTCATAGATGCAACTGAGGTTAAATTTCATGCCGCAGATACCAAGGCCAACTTGCTACGATCGTTGGTAATAAATGAAAACAAAGATATAATACTCTTTCCTTACAACTTCAAGTGAGTGTTATTGTCTTGTGCGTATTCGGTTTTCCTTATATATTAGTCAAGGTTATAGTAATGTAATTGATGAGTTATGCATGCGTGTGCAGTTTCCACTATATTCTCCTAGAGATTAAGCTTGAGTAGGGACTAGTAACCGTCTTAGACTCAAGACGAAAAGATCCCCAGGACTATGCGGACATGACTCAAATGCTCGAGAAGTAAGTTAAATCGATCATTATCCACCATATCAGCAACTTTGTTCATTTTCTGATATATCAAGTAATTGTTTTCTTTGTCTGGCAGGGTTTGGAAAAAATTCACCAAAAAAGCTCCAGGACTCCCGAAGAAGCTGCAATTTAGACATCCGAAAGTAAGTACTATAGTAGCATGTTCCGCGCATCTCCTATTGATTCAAGCGCTAGTTTCATCAATACCATTTGGCATTCTTGCTTATCAGTTTGATTGACCTCTATTTCTTGTAAAGTGGTTGTGGCAGGAACAAGGGAATGATTTTTGTGGATACTACGTTTGCGAGTCCATCCGCCACACGACCTGTGAGCGGGGCTACTCTGATGAACAATATGAAGTACGTAAATAACAACATTCACAATTTTATTTTATTACCATCATTTATGTTGAGTTTCATTCATTCATATATATATATATATGTATTGACCCCCTTCTTCAAATTAGATGTTTCGGAAACGGGATGAACTCCTAGCACCGGCTCGCATGCGAGCAATTCAAGAGGAATTGGCGGCATTCTTTCTTGACCACGTGATCGCTGAAGACGGAGAATACTATGTGGACCATGAGTCCGTATGTTAGGAGATTATATTTGTAAGAGATAATTATTGTATATATGTAGCCGGTAGTGTCGGATAGATATACGAGAACTTGTTGTTCGACCAATCTCTCGGAGAAGGAGAGGTGGTCGATATCACTTCTCTCTGTATGCATATATGTTCATGACGATCTTCTATTTCCTTCGTTTGCTTACTAGCTAGCTAGCGTGTCTAGTCCTCTCTATACGTATGTATAGTACGTAGCGTCGACCAAGCACGGACATAAGAGAGGACACTTCTCTCTATTAATTATAGCTAGCTAACACAATATATGAAACACCTAAATTAACCCCCCAAAACCCCCCACCCCCCCCCCCCTTCAAAAAAAAAAATCAAAAACCCCAGCCACAGAAATGCTGACGCGTGGATGCCTACCGGGACCAAAGGCCCTCCTGCCTGGGCTCCGCGCACAGGCCACGTGGAGGCCCATCTGTCCCGATTCTGGATTGAACCGGGACTAAAGGGACAGGGCATTAGTACCGACCCTTTAGTCCCGGTTCAGGAACCAGGACAAAAGGCCCTTACGAACCGGGACAATAGGCCCTTTTTCTACTAGTGATTATATGATGATTATGATGCTGACATGACGAGTTCGCTCCTTTTTAACTGCAAACCTCACAACTATTCATGGTCCTTAACAAATTTCATAATTTTAATCATGGCACTGTATTTATTTCCTCATCAACTACTTATATCATGATTAAATTCTCCTCCAATATATCATGTTCATTATCCAAACAATAATAATAGACCTATAGACGCTTCTTATGGATTAAACTTATGGACCCTATGCGTCCTATTTCTTTGTTCCCCTCAAAATAACTTCTCTATGCGACCATAAGTTTAATCCATAAGAAACTATCCACAGGTCTAGTATTATTGTAATCCAAATTAATCTGACAGCACAACAAATACCAGTGAGTTTTTGTGATTTATCATTGGCTTTGTACTTGGTTGGCATGTAGCCGCATACTTGCTTTACTAGAATATATAGAAGTTGTAGTACATATGTTTTCTTGTATATGAAAGCGTTGATCTAAACAGAAGTTTATTTTTGAAGCGTTTAATCTCCTTTTCTAGAGCAAATGCACAATTTTGAATTTTGAGCGACATATATTTTACCATTGTTGTACAATCTAGATGTACTTAATTCTATTAATATTTATAAGAGTAATTATTGCCATCTTGATATATTTTGTGTGCCTTGTAACTTAAAACAGAAACGCCATGTGTGCAACAAGGATACCAGCAGGTGCTTCAATGTTCCTTTTTGAAGAAGAAGAAGAAAATGCTTTGATCGTGTCTATGTCAGTGGTAAAAACTACCCGTAAATGATGAACGCAGGGCTAGAAGAAAAACACTTCATTGCATATTTTTGGGTGAATCACAAATTCATTATAACATATGTAATATTTGAATTAGAACATGTTGTGTATCGATTCAATGGTATCCGTCAGAAGCCAATGATATAGAGTTGTGTCATCTAGTACGTGAGTCATCTGGTACTTCCACTTTGACCTCTGAGCTGTTGTGGCACACCTTACACGCTTAATTCGATTCTGATCTCGTGCATGCACGCCTTTTCTCTAAATTTTCATCTACTTTCTTCAAATACTTTGTAGAGTCACTCTCTTTTTTGATTGCTTTAAACAAATGCGTCCTCGCTCGGTAGCCCACATCTTCACTTTTGGCCCAAGTGTACGATGAAGGTCAATTAGGCCTGCACACATCTCCGCCCGCTCTCCTCGGGCGCGACTATGTCTCGCCTTCAGCGAGATGGACAGGCACCCTCGCTGAAGGGGAGACCGAGTGGGCCAGCCTAGAGCGCGGATGCAACAGCTTTCTTTTTCAAATTCTTGATCGCCATTTTTCAAATACTTATTCAACATTTTTTTAAATGCTTGATTAACATTTTTATGTACATGATAAAAAAATCCATCACTTTTTAATACATGGTCAACATTTTCTCTATATACATTTAACATTTCCAAATGCTTGATTAACAGTTTTCAAACACTTGTTCAACTTTTTTTTCAAATGCTTTATTAACATTTTTATATACATAATCATCATTTTTTCAATACATGGTCAACATCTCTTATATACACATTTAACATTTCTCAAATGCTTGATTAACATTTTTCAGATACTTGTTAAATTGTTTTTCAAATGCCTGATTAACATTTTTTTATATACATGATCAACATTTGTTGAAATACTAGTTCATCATTTTTTAAATACGTGTTTAATATTTTTCAAATACTTTTTCAACATTTTTAAATTGTTTTTTGAAGAGTATTTTTTGTAATATATAATTTTTTGAATATTTTAAAGTATAAATAAAAATACAAAAACGTACAAGACGTAGAAAAAACAGGAAAAAGAGGTTGTAGCCACCCGCGTTCATGGGCCGGCCCAGCTCGCTCGCCCCTTCTGTGAGTTGGAAGCCAAACTCATTGCTTCAAATATTGACTACATACGAATGAATACAGTCATATTTTATAGTGTAGAATTGTAGATAGACTCATTGCTTCGTATGTAGTCTATATTAGAATCTCTAAAAGGACCTTTAAAAAAAGGAGAATTACCCCGGACTCTGAACGATGCTTGCAGCTATATTATTAATACATATTTAGAAACGGAGGAAGTAGTATTTACATTAAGAGAAAAATTCACTGGAGGTCCTCATACTTGTCGCGTTGGTTAATTTAATTCCCGTACTTACAAATACCCAAAATACTGGGGATGGCAATGGGAGGGTATGGGCGGGTACAAACTTTTTGTGCCCAAACCCATACCCAATTTTTTTTCTATACCACCCATTTCAATATCTATGGGCATAAATTGGTAACCATGCCCATACCCATCGGGTATGGGTACAATATATAACATTGGCATGATAAAGGTAAGACAAGAAAAGGGCCTAAAACTAAAGTTAGGTACTCGGCCATCACAATCTGGCTCACACTGACATTAAAATTTCATAATGACGATTGACACACAAATGCCTTAATCTCCATTACAAACTAACTTTGAAAAAAAATCAAGTTTGTAACTTGCAATGCTAATTACTGTAGATTTATCCAGATATTATAGGGTTTAATTTTTTTATTATTTTTTCTAGGTATTCATTAGGTTACCTCTGAGTATAATCTCATACCCATACTCTACCCATGCATTTTACGGGTATGGATACCCATTACCCATGGATATAAACTGGCAGAAAGTCTCACCCATGCCCACTATTTTCGGGCAGGGTACCCGCGGGTACCCATACCTATGGACAAAAATGCCATCCCCACAAAATACAATGACTAAACTTGTCTTAGGTGGTCATATATGGTCCATTGTACGATTTCTTGTACGTACGTGCTGATTTGACAGTTGACTAGCTTGTCCGTGTGCGTTGACCGTCAACTCATCAATACCTGGTCTTGATCAATCGATTCGGAGGAATGCAGGGGGTGTTTTCCAAAATCACCATATTTAACATTTCTCCCCCCGTCTGGTCGGACCGCACCCGCTCCTCCCTGCATCCAAGATCTGAAAATCGCCGTACTCAACGCCCGCCTGGTCGGGAGTGTGCCAACATGCATGCATGCTTGCTCCGGCGGCACACACTGCACGGCTACGTGCCTACGTCTCTAACGCGGACGTGGTCGTCTGAGCACTTGCTCGTCGCCGGCGTTGAGAATTCAAACCTGCAGTGAGGTTGGGTGGCGCCCGGGATTCGATAGTACATGCATGGGTCATACGTGCACAACCAATTGGATGGACGGATGCATGCATGGGTTGATCGATCGTAGTGCTCAAATTAAGCAAATACCACCCACGCAGCCCATATGCATGCATGCATGCATGCATGATGAGTAGAGATAGGGATAAGATTGCAACCACCCCATGCACCCATGATCTTGGCTAACCGGCCGTTGGAAACAGCGTACGTACGATGCAACGCTCACTGCCGCGCGGCTCCGACGGGCGACCGACCAGACGGGGGGAAAACGTTAGATACGGCGATTTTGCAAAACACCCTCCGCATTCCCCTGAATCGATCGATCAAGACCAGGTGCTAATGAGTTGGCGGTCAACGCACGCGTGGACAAGTCAGTCAACTGCCAGATCAGCGCATACGTACAAGAAATCATACAATGGACCATATATGACCACCTGAGACAAGTTTAATGACTGTATTTTAGGTATTTAAAAGTACGGGGATTAAATTGGCCAACGCAACGAGTATGAGGACCTTCAGTGATTTTTTTTCTTACCTTAACTTGGCATAAAGTTTTGATCTCCTAATGATTTTTTTTAGAACGTAGACGCTAGAAGCGTCCGGCTTTAACTTAATAAAGCCCACAACTTAGGCAGTGTTTACAGACGAGGTTTAGGACAAATGGAACGAGCACGGAGGCTCAGGTCACGCTGGCGCGCAGGCACAGCGAGGTCACGGCAGGCCGTAGGCCAAAGTAATCATAGCGAGTTCATTACAGGCCAAAGGCCATGAGCATAGAGCACGCAGGCTCGCTCGCGAGACAAAAGAAACCACTTCACGTCGTAGAAGCGGCGGACGGCTCCCTAGCCAGAACGTAGACTTGGCGAAGACGATCTTGAGCTTGCTTCATCCTCTCAGCATCCTTGTGCTTCACCAACGGACTCCACTGCTGCATAAGAATGTTGCATTTGTAAAGAATATTAGCAGGGTGTGATGGGAAGATTCCTTCGATGGCAAGTTTGTTCCTTGTAAGCCACATAGCCCAGGCTAAGGCACCGAGGGAGCTCCAAAGCACGTGTTTACTGCCACCAGTCATCGACGCAACTATGGCCGCCAGGTCGGCGGCCGATTGCGGGTCCCAATTGGTGTTGGTGGCCTCACGAACTGCACTACAGGCAAAACGCGCTAGAGGGCAATGGAAGAACACATAATTCGCATCTTCGATGATGTTGCAAATGGCGCATAAGCCGGAAGACGGGCCGTTGCGTTTTGCAACATTGGCCGATGTGGGGAGTCTATTGCGGAAAAGTTGCCAAAAGAACACCTTGACTTTAAGCGGAATACGAGCGTTCCACAAACCCGTCGGCATTGGGAAGGCCGGTCCCTGATCTTGGCACAGCCTGCGGTACAGGGATTTGACCATGAACTTTCCGGACGGGGTGAGAGCCCATGTGACCGTGTCAGCGGAAGTGGACAGCGTCACCGATTGTGTCAGGCCAAGCAGCTCCTCTAAGTGTGCTTGTTCAGGGCCCGTTAGCTCTCTACGGAAGTGGACCGCGGGAGGGTTGGAGGCGAGGGCCGTCGCTACCGTCATCTCCGGGTTGACCGCCAGGAAGTACAAGTCCTGAAATTGGGCCCAAAGGGGCTGCGCTCCCAGCCATAGGTCAAGCCAGAAGCGGGCCGAGCGGCCATTTCCTACGACGAACTTGGCGCCAAGGGCAAAGGCCGGGCGCACCGCTTGTAGGTCGTTCCAGAAGGGTGAGCCCCGCGGCCTGCCTTCGAAAAAGTTCCCGTTGGGGAAATATTTAGCGCGCAGCAGGTCCACCCACAGACCGGTCGCCCCCTGCGACAACTTCCAAATCCATTTGCACATAAGTGCAATGTTGAGGAACCGAGTGTTTGTGATCCCTAGCCCCCCTAGGTCCTTGGGTCTGCACACTGCGTCCCATCTGACCATATGGTACTTGCGTTTGGGTCCCGCACCTTCCCAAAAGAAACGGGACCGTGGTGTGTCCATTTTGGCATGCACCCCTTCGGCCAAGAGGAACAGCCCCATCGCGAACTACGGCAGCGAGGACAGGCTCGCGTTTGTGAGAACTAGACGAGCTGCAGAGGAGAGGAACTTCCCCCTCCACGGACAAACCCGCCCCCCCCACCTTGGTCCAGAGTGGAGCCCAGCCATCAATCGAGATACGTTTGGCATCCAACGGGAGGCCAAGGTAGGTGAACGGGAGTTTGCCTAGTTTGCAATTGAGCTGGTCCGCGATACGTCTACTTTCGGACGGCTTGAGCCCCATGGGCATCACTTCGCATTTGTGGAAGTTGATCTTGAGCCCCGACATAAGTTCAAAGCTAATCAACAGGGCTTTGATCGTGGCCACGCTGTGAAGGTCCGGTTGGAACAACAGAAGCGTGTCGTCGGCGTATTGCAGGTGCGATATCCCCCCTGGGATGAGGTGTCCCAACACCCCTTTGATATGGCCTGCCTCCGTTGCTTTCCGTAGCAAGGTCGCAAGTGCATCTGCCACAAAGTTGAACAAGAGCGGTGACATGGGATCACCCTGGCGTAGGCCACGCTTGTTCCGGAAGAAGTGCCCTACTTCTTCGTTCACCGAGACCGCAGTTTGGCCCCCCGAGGCCAACTGCATGACTCGGTGCACCCATACCGGCGAGAAGCCTCGGCTCGTCAGGATTTGTCTGAGAAAATCCCAGTTGACGCGGTCGTAAGCTTTTTCGAAGTCTAATTTTAGTAAAATCGCCGGCTCGCGCGTGCGCCTAAGTTCGTGGAGGGTCTCTTGCAACGCTAATGGTCCCTCCAAAATGTTCCTACCGCGTATGAAGGCAGATTGGGAACGACTGATTGTGCGGTGTGCGATCGGAGTAAGCCTAGTGGCACATCCCTTGGCGCATATTTTGAAAGGCACATTAATGAGCGCTATTGGTCTGTACTGGCGGATATTATCCGCACCAGACACTTTCGGGATTAGCGAGAGCACGCCGTAGTTTAACCTAGCAATGTCCACAAAACCACGCATGAAGCCATTGCACACCGCGAAGATGGGATCGCGCAACACTGGCCAGAAGTGTTTAAACAATGCCACCGGCCACCCATCGGGCCCCGGGGCCGTGTCTATTTTCATGCTTTGGAGAGCATCGTCAATATCCTTGGGGAGAAACGCGAGCCCCAGCTCTTCGTTCTCCGACTCTAAGACCTTTTGAGCTGGGAGCCAAGCGTCCTCACTCAGCCTAGCGCGCTGAGGCTCGTCGGTCCCCATCAGGCTGATGTAAAAGTCATAGATGTGTTTGCTAATCTCCGATTGCTGGAGGAGGAGCACCTGCTCCGTCTGTAGTCTAAGGATTAGGCATTTCCTACGTTGGCCATTCGCGTACGCGTGGAAGTAACCAGTGTTCGCATCGCCCTTGAGTGTCCACTTAAGGCCTCCTCTACGCCTCCAATATTCCTCCTCGGATCGAAGCAACGCCTTGACTTTCCCTTCCAAGGCGTATCGGTGCGCCCATTCTTGCTCCAAGAAAGGACGCGAGTCTGCTTGAGTATCGAGAATTGCAATCTCGTCGAGAAGTCTCGCCCTCAAAACTTTCTCGTCTCGCCCCTGGTTCGTGCCCCATCCCTTGAGGCTTGCACGCAGGCGTCCCCCGACCGCTGTCCAAAACTCCATAGGGCCGCGCTGCTGGCCCGTGGCTTGAACACACATCAACCATCTTTCCCGAAAGATGTTGTCAAAGTCAGGGACCTCGAACCACGCTGTTTCAAAGAAGAAACGTGGGCTGCGACGTATCCTATCTTCCCCTGAAGATAAGATGAGTGGAACATGGTCCGAGCCGATCCTTGTTTCCGCGAGGAGCGAGCATAATGGGAACACCACTTCCCATTCCGGAGACATGAAAGCGCGATCCAAGACGGATCGCACCGGGGCTAGTTGCGTGTTGGTCCAAGTGTACCTTGCCCCCGTCCTTGCCACTTCCCTAAGTGACATTGACGCAATTGCGCTATTGAACATGGTCACCCTTGACCAGTTGATGTTGTTGTTGTTTTTGTCCGCGCTCGATCGGATGAGGTTAAAATCTCCACCCACTAGAAGCGGGACTTGGGATGCGGCGACTGCCAGCACCTTGGCTTCGAGTTCTCCCAGAAACTCTGCCGAACATGAGTGATCTGCTGGTCCATAGACTTGCAGGATCACGAGCTCGCGTAGCGAAGCTCTCATGCGAATATTGGCTGCAATAAAAAAGGTGCCTACCTCCCAGGACAACACCTCATAGATGGCACTGCAAAAGCCTAGCAGCATGCCACCCGAATGCCCAATGGCCGGGCTGTGCTGCCAAATGAAACGCTCCAGAGGGTCTATGGCTACGATATCTTGGTGACGAAAATCGACTTTAATGGTTTCCTGGAGCCCTACTATATCTATCCCTTCTTTCTTGATGTAGTCTCTAAGTTGGGTGCGCCGTCCCGAGTGGCCGAAGCCACGGATGTTCCAAATGAGCATCCGCATCTATATGACATGGTTTCGCAGGCGCACACCCCTAGAGGTGATCGCCTTGGCCACACGCCTCACCTTGCCGCAGCGAGGCGAGGGAGGAGCAGCAACCCCTGTTGCTGACTCTCCTTTGGGTCGGAGTCTTAGCGATGTCGAGGGCTCATCCTCGACAGCCAGACGCTCCGCGTGTTGAGCAGCCGCCGCTGCGAGTGCCGCTTGAGCCAGCTCTTTAGCGCGCACCAGCGAGATTAGCTTGCTAACCCCGCCCTCCCCCATCGGTTCAACCCCACTTTCCACCAACACCTCGCCTAGGTGCTCGTCCGAGAAAGAATCCAAAATCGCAAAGCGGGGAAGGGGATTACCTGAGGTTTCCAGATTCTTCTATGCTTGGAGGAGTTGGGCGTGTTGGAGCGAAGACATGTACCCTTTGGCTCCCTTGGCCCCCGCACTAACCCGAACAGGGGCCACCTGCCCATCCACGACGGCCTTGGAACGCTTGGCCTTCGGGACAGTCACCGTCTTGGCCGCCTCCAGCGCGATCGGATCGGAGGTGGGCACAGCCAGCGCCATCACCGCCTGCCGGGGAGTCGCCGACGCGCCCTGGAGCTCCGCCGTACGTCCGGCCTCCGCGCTAACCTTGCGCACGGCCACCTTCTTGAGCTGTTTCACCGCACCGAGCTTGTTGGAGCTGCGGCCACCTTGAGATGGAGAGCGCGAGGCGAGCGGCAACGACTCCATGGACACCGCGATAGGAGTGCGCGCCTCCCCCAGCGGCTCCTCCATCTGGCCCGCACCAGGCTCCGCCACCGACCGCACCGGGGGGGACGTGACCGAGCCCAGGTTTGAGCCATACTGGTTGGGGATGGAGAGGTCCAACTCCATGGACCCCCTGCCAGCGGCAGCTCCGTCGAAGGAAACGGCACCCGGTTCGTCGCCCCGCCCTTGTCAGCAATGCCCAGCTTCTCCCATGCCGCCGTATCGATGGAATCATCCTCCATGCTTGCATCTGCCTCCTTGTCGCCGCCCAGGTTGCCGTCACGCCCCGCCCCATCCATACCTTTATCATTTGGAGAAGGAGGATTTGGAGAGGGCAAGGCAGGCGCCGCGATTTGCTCCGGGGGAAACTCGGGCTCGATGGTGATGTTGAAACCCTCGCCATTGAACCAGATCTGGACCACTCCGCTCAGTTTACGGGGATTACGGCAAGCGAAACGCATACGGACAGGCCCTGGATGAATGAGGTGTTGGGTTTCGTAGTAATTTCAAAAAAATTCCTACGCACACGCAAGATCATGTGATGCATAGAAACGAGAGGAGAGAGTGCTGTCTATGTACCCACGCAGACCGACTGCGGAAGCGTTGACACAACGTAGAGGAAGTAGTCGTACGTCTTCGCGATCCAACCGATCAAGCACCGAAACTACGGCACCTCCGAGTTCGAGCACACGTTCAGCTCGATGACGATCCTCGGACTCCGATCCAGCAAAGTGTCGGGGAAGAATTCCATCAGCACGACGGCGTGGTGACGATCTTGATGCACTACAGCAGCAGGGCTTCGCCTAAACTCCGCTACAGTATTATCGAGGAATATGGTGGCTGGGGGCACCGCACACGGCTAAGGAATAGATCACGTGGATCAACTTGTGTGTTTCTGGGGTGCCTCTACCTCAGTATATAAAGGATCCAAGGGGGAGGGGGCCCCGGCTAGGAGGAGGGCGTAGGAGGAGTCCTTCTCCTTCCGGGAGTAGGACCCCCCCCCCAATCCTAGTTGGACTAGGATTCCCCGAGGGGGAAAGAGAGAGAAGGGGGGCCGGCCACCTCTCCTAGTCCTAATAGGACTAGGGGGAGGGGGGAGGCGCGCGGCCACCTTGGGCTGCCCCTTTCTCCTTTCCACTAAAGCCCATCTAGGCCCATATGGTTCCCGGGGGGTTCCGGTAACCTCCCGGTACTCCGGTAAAATCCCGATTTCACCCGGAACACTTCCGATATCCAAACATAGGCTTCCAATATATCAATCTTTACGTCTCGACCATTTCGAGACTCCTCGTCATGTCCGTGATCACATCCGGGACTCTGAACAACCTTCGGTACATCAAAATGCATAAACTCATAATATAACTGTCATCGTAACCTTAAGCGTGCGGACCCTACGGGTTCGAGAACAATGTAGACATGACCGAGACACGACTCCGGTCAATAACCAATAGCGGGACCTGGATGCCCATATTGGCTCCTACATATTCTACGAAGATCTTTATCGGTCAGACCGCATAACAACATACGTTGTTCCCTTTGTCATCGGTATGTTACTTGCCCGAGATTCGATCGTCG
Source organism: Triticum urartu (assembly GCF_003073215.2). Lineage (NCBI taxonomy): Eukaryota > Viridiplantae > Streptophyta > Magnoliopsida > Poales > Poaceae > Triticum > Triticum urartu. The sequence continues at coordinate 91,729,783 of NC_053027.1, read as the reverse complement.
GCATCCAATACCTAGTTCAATCTCGTTACCGGCAAGTCTCTTTACTCGTTCTGTAATACATCATCTCGCAACTAACTCATTAGTTGCAATGCTTGCAAGGCTTATGTGATGTGCATTACCGAGAGGGCCCAGAGATACCTCTCCGACAATCGGAGTGACAAATCCTAATCTCGAAATACGCCAACCCAACATCTACCTTTGGAGACACCTTTAATGCTCCTTTATAATCACCCAGTTACGTTGTGACGTTTGGTAGCACCCAAAGAGTTCCTCCGGCAAACGGGAGCTGCATAATCTCATAGTTATAGGAACATGTATAAGTCATGAAGAAAGCAATAGCAACATACTAAACGATCAGGTGCTAAGCTAATGGAATGGGTCAAGTCAATCAGATCATTCAACTAATGATGTGACCTCGTTAATCAAATAACAACTCATTGTTCATGGTTAGGAAACATAACCATCTGTGATTAACGAGCTAGTCAAGTAGAGGCATACTAGTGACACTTTGTTTGTCTATGTATTCACACATGTATTATGTTTCTGGTTAATACAATTCTAGCATGAATAATAAACATTTATCATGATTATAAGGAAATAAATAATAACTTTATTATTGCCTCTAGGGCATATTTCCTTCAGTCTCCCACTTGCACTAGAGTCAATAATCTAGATTACACTGTAATGATTCTAACACCCATGGAGCCTTGGTGCTGATCATGTTTTGCTCGTGGAAGAGGCTTAGTCAATGGGTCTGCAACATTCAGATCCGTATGTATCTTGCAAATTTCTATGTCTCCCACCTAGACTAGATCCCGGATGGAATTGAAGCGTCTCTTGATGTGTTTGGTCCTTTTGTGAAATCTGGATTCCTTTGCCAAGGCAATTGCACCAGTATTGTCACAAAAGATTTTCATTGGACCCGATGCACTAGGTATGACACGTAGATCGGATATGAACTCCTTCATCCAGACTCCTTCCTTTGCTGCTTCCGAAGCAGCTATGTACTCCGCTTCACATGTAGATCCCACTACGACACTTTGTTTAGAACTGCACCAACTGACAGCTCCACCGTTTAATGTAAACATGTATCCGGTCTGCGATTTAGAATCATCCGGATCAGTGTCAAAGTTTGCATCAACGTAACCTTTTACGGTGAGTTCTTTGTCACCTCCATATACGAGAAACATATCCTTAGTCCTTTTCAGGTATTTCAGGATGTTCTTGACCGCTGTCCAGTGATCCACTCCTGGATTACTTTGGTACCTCCCGGCTAGACTTATAGCAAGGCACACATCAGGTCTGGTACACAGCATTGCATACATGATAGATCCTACCGCTGATGCATAGGGAACATCTTTCATATTCTCTCTATCTTCTGCAGTGGTCGGGCATTGAGTCTTACTCAATTTCACACCTTGTAACACAGGCAAGAATCCTTTCTTTGCTTGATCCATTTTGAACTTCTTCAAAATTTTGTCAAGGTATGTTGTTTGTGAAAGTCCAATTAAGCGTTTTGATCTATCTCTATAGATCTTTATGCCTAATATGTAAGCAGCTTCACCGAGGTCTTTCATTGAAAAACTCTTATTCAAGTATCCCTTTATGCTATCCAGAAATTCTATATCATTTCCAATCAGTAATATGTCATCCACATATAATATCAGAAATGCTACAGAGCTCCCGCTCACTTTCTTGTAAATACAGACTTCTCCGAAAGTCTGTATAAAACCAAATGCTTTGATCACACTATCAAAGCGTTTATTCCAACTCCGAGAGGCTTGCACCAGTCCATAAATGGATCGCTGGAGCTTGCACACTTTGGTAGCTCCCTTTGGATCGACAAAACCTTCTGGTTGCATCATATACAACTCTTCTTCCAGAAATCCATTCAGGAATGCAGTTTTGACATCCATCTGCCAAATTTCATAATCATAAAATGCGGAAATTGCTAACATGATTCAGACAGACTTAAGCATCGCTACGGGTGAGAAGGTCTCATCGTAGTCAACCCCTTGAACTTGTCGAAAACCTTTTGCGACAAGTCGAGCTTTGTAGACAGTAACATTACCGTCAGCATCAGTCTTCTTCTTGAAGATCCATTTATTCTCAATTGCTTGCCGATCATCGGGCAAGTCAACCAAAGTCCATACTTTGTTCTCATACATGGATCCCATCTCAGATTTCATGGCTTCAAGCCATTTTGCGGAATCTGGGCTCACCATCGCTTCTTCATAGTTCGTAGGTTCATCATGATCTAGTAGCATGACTTCCAGAACAGGATTACCGTACCACTCTGGTGCGGATCTCACTCTGGTTGATCTACGAGGTTCAGTAGTATCTTGATCTGAAGTTTCATGATCATTATCATTAGCTTCCTCACTAACTGGTGTAGGTGTCACTGAAACAGTTTTCTGTGATGTACTACTTTCCAATAAGGGAGTAGGTACAGTTACCTCGTCAAGTTATACTTTCCTCCCACTCACTTCTTTCGAGAGAAACTTCTTCTCTAGAAAGTTTCCGAATTTAGCAACAAAAGTCTTGCCTTCGGATCTGTGATAGAAGGTGTATCCAATAGTTTCCTTTGGATATCCTATGAAGACACATTTCTCCGATTTGGGTTCGAGCTTATCAGGTTGAAGCTGTTTCACATAAGCATCGCAGCCCCAAACTTTCAGAAACGACAACTTTGGTTTCTTGCCAAACCACAGTTCATAAGGCGTTGTCTCAACGGATTTTGATGGTGCCCTATTTAACGTGAATGCGGCCGTCTCTAGAGCGTATCCCCAAAACGATAGCGGTAAATCAGTAAGAGACATCATAGATCGCACCATATCTAGTAAAGTACGATTACGACGTTCAGACACACCATTACGCTGTGGTGTTCTGGGTGGCGTGAGTTGCGAAACTATTCCACAATTTTTCAAATGTACACCAAACTCGTAACTCAAATATTCTCCTCCACGATCAGATCGTAGAAACTTTATTTTCTTGTTACGATGATTTTCAACTTCACTCTGAAATTCCTTGAACCTTTCAAATGTTTCAGACTTATGTTTCATTAAGTAGATATACCCATATCTGCTTAAATCATCTATGAAGGTGAGAAAATAACGATATCCGCCACGAGCCTCAATATTCATCGGACCACATACATCTGTATGTATGATTTCCAACAAATCTGTTGCTCTCTCCATAGTACCGGAGAACGGTGTTTTGGTCATCTTGCCCATAAGGCACGGTTCGCAAGTACCAAGTGATTCATAATCAAGTGGTTCCAAAAGTCCATCAGAATGGAGTTTCTTCATGCGCTTTACACCGATATGACCTAAACGGCAGTGCCACAAATAAGTTGCACTCTCATTATCAACTCTGCATCTTTTGGCTTCAACATTATGAATATGTGTATCACTACTATCGAGATTCATCAAAAATAGACCACTCTTCAAAGGTGCATGACCATAAAAGATATTATTCATATAAATAGAACAACCATTATTCTCTGATTTAAATGAATAACCGTCTCGCATCAAACAAGATCCAGATATAATGTTCATGCTCAACGCTGGCACCAAATAACAATTATTTAGGTCTAATATTAATCCCGAAGGTAGATGTAGAGGTAGCATGCCGACCGCGATCACATCGACTTTGGAACCGTTTCCCACGCGTATCGTCACCTCGTCCTTTGCCAGTGCCCGCTTATTCCGTAGTCCCTATTTCGAGTTGCAAATATTAGCAACAGAACCAGTATCAAATACCCAGGTGCTACTGCGAGCTCTAGTAAGGTACACATCAATAACATGTATATCACATATACCTTTGTTTACCTTGCCATCCTTCTTATCCGCCAAATACATGGGGCAGTTCCGCTTCCAGTGACCAGTCTGCTTGCAATAGAAGCACTCAGTTTCAGGCTTAGGTCCAGGTTTGGGTTTCTTCTCTTGAGTAGCAACTTGCTTGCCGTTCTTTTTGAAGTTCCCCTTCTTCTTCCCTTTGCCCTTTTTCTTGAAACTAGTGGTCTTGTTGACCATCAACACTTGATGCTCCTTCTTGATTTCTACTTCCGCAGCTTTTAGCATTGCGAAGAGCTCGGGAATAGTCTTGTTCATCCCTTGCATATTATAGTTCATCACGAAGCTCTTGTAGCTTGGTGGCAGTGATTGAAGAATTCTGTCAATGATGCAATCATCTGGAAGATTAACTCCCAATTGAATCAAGTGATTATTATACCCAGACATTTTGAGTATATGCTCACTGACAGAACTGTTCTCCTCCATCTTGCAGCTATAGAACTTATTGGAGACTTCATATCTCTCAATCCGGGCATTTGCTTGAAATATTAACTTCAACTCTTGGAACATCTCATATGCTCCATGACATTCAAAACGTCGTTGAAGTCCCGATTCTAAGCCTTAAAGCATGGCACACTGAACTATCGAGTAGTCATCAGTTTTGCTCTGCCAGACGTTCATAACATCCGGCGTTGCTCCTGCAGCAGGCCTGGCACCCAGCGGCGCTTCCAGGACGTAATTCTTCTGTGCAGCAATGAGGATAATCCTCAAGTTACGGACCCAGTCCGTGTAATTGCTACCATCATCTTTCAACTTTGCTTTCTCAAGGAACGCATTAAAATTCAACGGAACAACAGCACGAGCCATCTATTTACAATCAAACATAAACAAGCAAGATACTAATCAGGTACTAAGTTTCATGATAAATTTAAGTTCAGTTAATCAAATTAATTAAAGAACTCCCACTTAGATAGACATCCCTCTAATCCTCTAAGTGATTACGTGATCCAAATCAACTAAACCATAACCGATCATCACGTCAGACGGAGTAGTTTTCAATGGTGAACATCGTTATGTTGATCATATCTACTATATGATTCACGCTCGACCTTTCGGTCTCCGTGTTCCGAGGCCATATCTGTATATGCTTGGCTTGTCAAGTATAACCTGAGTATTCCGCGTGTGCAACTGTTTTGCACCCGTTGTATTTGAACGTAGAACCTATCACACCTGATCATCACGTGGTGTCTCAGCACGAAGAACTTTCGCAACGTGCATACTCAGGGAGAACACTTCTTGATAATTTAGTGAGAGATCATCTTATAATGCTACCGTCAATCAAAGCAAGATAAGATGCATAAAAGGATAAACATCACATGCAATCAATATAAGTGATATGATATGGCCATCATCATCTTGTGCTTGTGATCTCCATCTCCAAAGCACCATCGTGATCACCATCGTCACCGACATGACACCTTGATCTCCATCGTAGCATCGTTGTCGTCTCGCCAAGTTTATGCTTCCACGACTATCACTACCGCTTAGTAATAAAGTAAAGCATTACATCGCGATTTCATTGCATACAATAAAACGACATCCATAAGGCTCCTGCCAGTTGCCGATAACTCGGTTACAAAACATGATCATCTCATAAAATAAAATTCAGCATCATGTCTTGACCATATCACATCACAACATGCCCTCCAAAAACAAGTTAGACGTCCTCTACTTTGTTGTTGCAAGTTTTACGTGGCTGCTACGGGTTTAAGAAAGAACCAATCTCACCTACGCATCAAAACCACAACGATAGTTTGTCAAATAGACTCCGTTTTAACCTTCGCAAGGACCGGGCGTAGCCATACTTGGTTCAACTAAAGTTGGAGAGACAGTCGCCCGCAAGCCACCTGTGTGCAAAGCACGTCGGGGGAACCGGCCTCGCGTAAGCGTACGCGTAAGGTTGGTCCGGGTCGTCCCGTCCAACAATGCCGCCGAACCAAAGTATGACATGCTGGTAGGCAGTATGACTTGTATCGCCCACAACTCACTTGTGTTCTACTCGTGCATATAACATCAACATAAATAACCTAGGCTCGGATGCCACTGTTGGGTTTCGTAGTAATTTCAAAAAAATTCCTACGCACACGCAAGATCATGTGATGCATAGCAACGAGAGGAGAGAGTGCTGTCTATGTACCCACGCAGACCGACTGCGGAAGCGTTGACACAACGTAGAGGAAGTAGTCGTACGTCTTCGCGATCCAACCGATCAAGCACCGAAACTACGGCACCTCCGAGTTCGAGCACACGTTCAGCTCGATGACGATCCCCGGACTCCGATCCAGCAAAGTGTCGGGGAAGAATTCCGTCAGCACGACAGCGTGGTGACGATCTTGATGCACTACAGCAGCAGGGCTTCGCCTAAACTCTGCTACAGTATTATCGAGGAATATGGTGGCTGGGGGCACCGCACACGGCTAAGGAATAGATCACGTGGATCAACTTGTGTGTTTCTGGGGTGCCTCTACCTCAGTATATAAAGGAAGCCAAGGGGGAGGGGGGCGCCGGCCAGGAGCAGGGCGCAGGAGGAGTACTTCTCCTTCCGGGAGTAGGACTCCCCCCCCCCAATCCTAGTTGGACTAGGATTCCCCGAAGGGGAAAGAGAGAGAAGGGGGGCCGGCCACCTCTCCTAGTCCTAATAGGACTAGGGGGAGGGGGGAGGCGCGCGGCCACCTTGGGCTGCCCCTTTCTCCTTTCCACTAAAGCCCATCTAGGCCCATATGGTTCCCGGGGGGTTCCGGTAACCTCCCGGTACTCCGGTCAAATCCCGATTTCACCCGGAACACTTCCGATATCCAAACATAGGCTTCCAATATATCAATCTTTACGTCTCGACCATTTCGAGACTCCTCGTCATGTCCGTGATCACATCCGGGACTCCGAACAACCTTCGGTACATCAAAATGCATAAACTCATAATATAACTGTCATCGTAACCTTAAGCGTGCGGACCCTACGGGTTCGAGAACAATGTAGACATGACCGAGACATGTCTCCGGTCAATAACCAATATTGACACAACGTAGAGGAAGTAGTCGTACGTCTTCGCGATCCAACCGATCAAGCACCGAAACTACGGCACCTCCGAGTTCGAGCACACGTTCAGCTCGATGACGATCCCCGGACTCCGATCCAGCAAAGTGTCGGGGAAGAATTCCGTCAGCACGACAGCGTGGTGACGATCTTGATGCACTACAGCAGCAGGGCTTCGCCTAAACTCCGCTACAGTATTATCGAGGAATATGGTGGCTGGGGGCACCGCACACGGCTAAGGAATAGATCACGTGGATCAACTTGTGTGTTTCTGGGGTGCCTCTACCTCAGTATATAAAGGATCCAAGGGGGAGGGGGCCCCGGCTAGGAGGAGGGCGTAGGAGGAGTCCTTCTCCTTCCGGGAGTAGGACCCCCCCCCCAATCCTAGTTGGACTAGGATTCCCCGAGGGGGAAAGAGAGAGAAGGGGGGCCGGCCACCTCTCCTAGTCCTAATAGGACTAGGGGGAGGGGGGAGGCGCGCGGTCACCTTGGGCTGCCCCTTTCTCCTTTCCACTAAAGCCCATCTAGGCCCATATGGTTCCCGGGGGGTTCCGGTAACCTCCCGGCACTCCGGTAAAATCCCGATTTCACCCGGAACACTTCCGATATCCAAACATAGGCTTCCAATATATCAATCTTTACGTCTCGACCATTTCGAGACTCCTCGTCATGTCCGTGATCACATCCGGGACTCCGAACAACCTTCGGTACATCAAAATGCATAAACTCATAATATAACTGTCATCGTAACCTTAAGCGTGCGGACCCTACGGGTTCGAGAACAATGTAGACATGACCGAGACATGTCTCCGGTCAATAACCAATAGCGGGACCTGGATGCCCATATTGGCTTCTACATATTCTATGAAGATCTTTATCGGTCAGACCGCATAACAACATATGTTGTTCCCTTTGTCATCGGTATGTTACTTGCCCGAGATTCGATCGTCGGCATCCAATACCTAGTTCAATCTCGTTACCGACAAGTCTCTTTACTCGTTCTGTAATACATCATCTCGCAACTAACTCATTAGTTGCAATGCTTGCAAGGCTTATGTGATGTGCATTACCGAGAGGGCCCAGAGATACCTCTCCGACAATCGGAGTGACAAATCCTAATCTCGAAATACGCCAACCCAACATCTACCTTTGGAGACACCTGTAATGCTCCTTTATAATCACCCAGTTACGTTGTGACGTTTGGTAGCACCCAAAGTGTTCCTCCGGCAAACGGGAGCTGCATAATCTCATAGTTATAGGAACATGTATAAGTCATGAAGAAAGCAATAGCAACATACTAAACGATCGGGTGCTAAGCTAATGGAATGGGTCATGTCAATCAGATCATTCAACTAATGATGTGACCTCGTTAATCAAATAACAACTCATTGTTCATGGTTAGGAAACATAACCATCTTTGATTAACGAGCTAGTCAAGTAGAGGCATACTAGTGACACTTTGTTTGTCTATGTATTCACACATGTATTATGTTTCCGGTTAATACAATTCTAGCATGAATAATAAACATTTATCATGATTATAAGGAAATAAATAATAACTTTATTATTGCCTCTAGGGCATATTTCCTTCATGAGGGACTCCTCATCTATCAGCAGGGGACGACCGAGCATGGTGGTGGCCGCCATGAGCAGGTCGGAGCGCCGCTGCTTGGGTGGGATTCCTCCCAATTTGACCCACACCTCTGGCATCGCCATTCCCTTGGGGGCGTCGAGGACCGCATCGCGGATGTCCACCATGAGGTTGTTGAGGGAGAGGAACAACTTGCCGCTCCTTGTTGCCATCCGGAGCATCACCGGATCAGGGAAGACCACCGAGAACGCCCCGCCCTCCATAGGTGAGATCTGCCAGTCCCATTCGCCCTCGAAGAGGTGTGGCAGCTCCACTTGCAGAATCGCTTGGGTGAGTGCACCGGAAGGCATGGAGAGCACAGCCGCGTTGGCCCCCAGCTGGATCTGTGGCTCCTCCCTCGAATCATCCGGGTACTGGAGGCAAAAGAAGCCCTCGCCGGAGATGGCGTGCCCCATGGTTTGGAGGAGCAAAGGCTTGCCGCGGGTCGGGCACTGCGCCGACGTGTGCCCCTCCATGGTGCACACCACGCACAGAGGCTTGAAGGTGTAGAGGTTCTGGAAGTGACCCGTGCGACCGCAGCGAAAGCACTCAGGTCCGTCGGCTTCCTCGATAGGGATTGGCTTCGCCTCCGTACCCTTGGATGAGCCCGGCGCCTCAGATCTGGGCGGGAGAGGCAGCTTGGAGGCCGTCGCCCCCGCAGGCTTGGATTTCTTCTTCGCGTGGGAGTCGCCGCCCCAGTCGCCGCCCGGCGCTGGTTGCATCCCCTTGCGCTTGAGCTCGAGGCCGCGTTGCTTGTACTCCGCCTTCTTCTTTTTCTTCCTTTCCTGTTCCTTGAGCCACCATGCAGGCGGCGGCCCCCAACCCCCCTCGTTGTCAGCGCGGCCACGGTTGCGGCCCCGCGGCGGCTTCATGGGAGGTTTTTCCCCCCGGCGATCCTGCTTGGAGCCCATCGCCACTACTTCTGCAAAGGAGCGCCGCAGTGGGGGAGGGAGTGGAGTGAGTGAGAGGAAATGGGCGAAACGACCGAAGCGCCGCACCTCCGCAGCGGTGGCTGGAAAACCTAGCGAGGGATTTAGGGTTCCACGGGGGATCCAGAGCCATTTATGTGGCCGCTCGGGGCTGGGCTGTTTGGGCTGGATCTCCCCCTGTGGGCCGGGCTGGGTCCTGGGGACAGGAACACTTCCCTGCACCACAAGCGCGTCAGGGGACTGGGCCCCAGCCCGCGCCACCTCCGCAGTTGGGCCGTCCACCACCCGAGTGGGCTGGCCCGTCTGGACCGCTGGCTGGTCCGCCCCAACCCTAGGGCTGACCACGCCCAGCTCCGTCCGCGCCGCCGCCGCCACGAGGGACGCTGACGCCGGACACGACAGGTCTGCCGCATGCTGCAGGAGCAGCCCCGCATCAGGAGCAGCAGGGTTGCCGCGGCCCTCGCGTCGCCACACAGAGCGAGCCGCCCTGTGCGCGGCCGCATCGGCCCGCCGTGAGCCACGGCCCCCGGGCGCAAAAGCACGCCGGCGCCCGGCCTTGAGAGAGCCCCCGAGCTCCTCGGCCCGCGACACGAAGTCGCCAATGGAGCAGGCCGCACGGCCACCTGCCCCCGACGCCACCGCGTCGCCTAACTCCGCCTCCTCGTCGCAGTCCGACTCGTCCTCCGCCAGCGCCCAAAAGCGGCTTCCCGACCACCCAACGACGCCCAAGGAGGACGCAGCCGCCCGCCTGGGGGCTGGGGCGCGAGCCGCCGCCCAGCCCGCCTCCGAGTCCACCGCCGGAGCCTGAGCAGCACCTCCGTGGTCGTCGGCGGCCAGGCCCTGCGCAGAAACACCACCACCGTCGCCACCATCGCCAGAGACGCTCGCAACGCCTGTCCGTACAGGAGCCGTTGGGAGCGTCATCAAATAACCGATCTCCTAATGATCGATGTAGCCGAGGAAGCTTTCATTGAATAATTACACAGGACTGAACTAAGAACGACTCTTCACTGCATGCAACATAAAATTAATGGTTCCACTTCCACTAGAGGAGCAGGCGGCGCCGATTGACGCCGGACGTGAGCTGCCCGGACCACGGAGCAGTAAACACGTCACTATTGTGCCGGCCGGCCGGACAAGGCGGAGGTTGCCACTTGATTTTGCACTTTTTAGTTATATCGAAATACAAGCGCACGCTGACAAGAAAACTTCCATTTTAAACGGCAGCTGGGCTGACCGCATTTCGATGTGGAACAACCACCTACTGGCTACTGCTGCCTATATATGTGTTTGTAACAAATAAAACTGCTTCAATCAAGGAAACGGCAGCTCCCTGCAGCTTCGATCGAGATCATCCAACACCGTTAATTCCCTCCACATTAAGTGGTTCTTGATGGATGATCGCCAAACCCTTTTTCTCCCAAGATGGTGGTCTCCACACCGATAATGATCACCGACGACCGCCTGGCCGACATCCTGCCGGAGATCTTCCTCCGACTACCAACCCCGGCCGATCTTATCCGCACATCCGCTACTTGCACGTCGTTCCACCGACTCACCGCCGACCGTTCTTTCCTACGGCGCTTCCGCAAGCTCCACACCCCGCCCATCCTAGGGTTTCTAGATACGGCGGGATTCCATCCTGCCACCCCACCTCACCCCTCCGCGTCTGCTGCCCTCGCCACCGCCTTCACTGCCGACTTCTCCTTCTCCTTTCTCCCTCCTCCCGCCCGCTGGACCGTCCAGGACATCAGTGATGGCCGTGTCCTCCTCAATCGCCGCCGCACTGGTGAGCAACGCCGCCCTGCATTCGGCGAGCTAGTGGTGTGCGACCCCTTGCACCGACGATACCTCTTCCTTCCTCCAATTCCTGGTGACTTAGTGGCGTCGGTGGAGGATCCACTTTGTGAGCTAAGCGAACCCTTCCTCGCTCCCCATGGCAGCGAGGAGGTAGTAGGAGTGGTAGATGAAGAGATTTCATTTCAAGTGATCTGGGTAGCAAGTTGCCTGACTAAACCAGTCGCCTTTGTGTTCTCTTCAAACACCAGACGATGGCGAACTGCTGGATACCACAATTGGAATGATTTGCCAGACTCTAAATATTATCACTTTGGGAATGCAGCACGCCATGTGTTATCCCAGCGCCGGTGTGCTTATGGATGCTTCTACTGGAAGATAGACCTTTCGAGTGTCTTGCTCGTGCTTAACTCCCAAGGTATGCAGTTCTCCACTGTTGGCCTTCCACTCGGACTATTTACGGTTACGTGCAACATTGTGGAGGCGGGGGAAGGCAGGCTTGGGGCGTTCCATATAGGAGAGAACAGATCCGACTGCTATTATAGCATTAGACAAAGTAATTACACGCCAAACCGGTGGCTGATAGGGAATACGATCTCACTGGATTCAAGGTACAAACATAATATCACAGGTGCATCAGAGAGGTATGTCATACTGGTAGGGAAAGAAAACAAATTCTATGACAGCTCGTCGTTGGAGTGCCCAGGCTATGAATGTTTCGCACTAGATGTCAAGACATTCCAGGTTGACAGGATGTGCGCGAAGAAACACACCAAGTCTGGTATATCAAGGACACACATATATACTAATTATCCACCATCGTTGTTATCATCGTCAAAAATATGAAGTGGTAAATATTTTTATCACATCCTAGTTATATTGTCACCTTCCTTTGTAATTATCACACAGCTAGTTCGATGCTTTTCCAAAAGAAAGTTGTTCAATGTTTGCTAACTTGTTATTGTAAGTGGGAATTCTAGTTTACATGGTTCAATTAGCACATGTTATTTCTTTTGTACTTTTATCTCACTATGTTGTTAGGGTCCCCACACCTATGTTTAACCGCATTATATGATTCCAAACATCATGAGTTCGGTCTACTGCGGACCTCTCTTAGCTATTCATTGTTAAAATTTCATAATTTTAATAGTGGCATTGTGTTAATTACTAGTCATCTACTTACATCATAATTAAGATTTCCACCAATGTATCAAATTCATTATCCATACAATAATGCTAGACTTACATATTAAACTTATGGACCCTACGCTTGCTATTTCTTTATTCCCCTCAAATTAACTTCACCAAAAAATTCTCCCATGATTACACGGCCTGCCTCAATGTCAGCCCGTAAGTTTAATTAGTAAGAAATTATCCGTAAATCGTTGAGCATTATTGTTATCCAAATTAATCTCAAGAGACACACACAAAAAAATCAGTGAGCTTTTGGGACCGCATTATATGATTCCAAACATCATGAGTTCGGTCTATTGTGGGCCTCTCACTGTGGACCTATCTTAGCTATTCATGGTTCTCAAAATTTCATAATTTTAATAGTGGCATTGTGTTAATTACTAATCATCTACTTACATCATAATTAATATTTCCTCCAATATATCAAGTTCATTATCCATGCAATAATGCTAGACTTACACATTAAACTTATGGACCCTACTCGTCCTATTTCTTTATTCCCCTCAAAACTAACTTCTCCGAAAAATCCTCCCATGATTACACGGCCTGCCTCAATGTCAGCCATAAGTTTAATCAGTAAGAAATTATCCGTAAGTCGTCTAGCATTATTGTTATCAAATTAATCTGACAACACACACACACACACAAAATACCAGTGAGCTTTTGGGCTTTATCATTGGCTTTGTACTTGGTTGGCATGTAGCCAGATGCTTGCTTTAGTAGAATATACAAGTTATAGACTTATAGTACAGAAACTTGTTTTCTTTTATATGAAAGAATTTAATATTTTTTCTAGAACACTTATATAATTAGACTTCTGAGTGCAACATACTATTAGTTTACCATTGTACTTAGTTCTGTCGATATTTATTCCAGCAATTAATTATTGCCATCTTGATTCATTTTGTGTTCCTTGTAACTTTACAGAAATGTCATGCGTGCAGCAAGGATACTGGCAAATTCTTCAATGATGTCTATGTCAATGATAAAGGATGAATTGTATGAGCCGCATTTCCTCAATAGCAGATAGACAGATTTTGTTTTAATTGTGACTTGGGGTCCAGAAAAAAAAGGCTTCTTTGCTTATTTTAATATACACAATGTCCACCAGGCTCCCCTTGTTTTCTTTTTTGTTAGGGCTTGTTGAGCTATGCCCTCAGCAGAACATTTGTACTTTCTCTTGTAAGACTTGGGTGTGTGTGTTCTGAACTAGTCCTTGTATGTGTGCTCTTGACGGTTTGCTTTATTTATAAAGCGGGACGAAAGTCTTTTCGGTAAAAAGAAGAGAATCCTACGTATGTTACATAAAGCGAGTGTCCATGGTGTTCTATCCGAAACTTGTAATTCACCTTTATTTCATACTATATAGTATATAGTATTACCTTCGTCCGGAAATACTTCCCACTGAAATGGATATATCTAGACCTAATTTGTGATAGAAACTTGTGCCATTGAATCACACATTGACTTGACTTCCCGGGGACAAAATGCCCATGAACTGTGATCGAAGGTGTGATGTTTCGTGTTTAGCTCTGGACATGGTTCATGTTCTGACCTCTGAGCAGCTGCAGTTGTGTGAATCTGGGAGAGTATCTGGTGATACAACACCTTGAATGCTCCCATGATACCAACTTTAAAACATTAATTTTAGATGTTTCAAAAAATTCTAATTCTTTTTTGTGAATGTTCACAACCTATGTGACTACAACCCTTAAAAGTCATATCCAAATTCAAAATACACATTGAGAAACAAAAATGACAAAATTAGCATGAATGGTGTCACAAAAGGACAAAAGCAAGATACTATTCACATCTGGATTAGTCTTTTTTGTTCAGCGGCGGTTGTTGTTCTAGTGCGCTGGTCCTATGGGGCCTTAGCAGGACGACTTCCCGACTGTCTACTACAAGAAGTTTTGCCTGGCTCCGACGAGGGAGGGGTGATGACGGCGGCGCGTCTTCGGCTCGCTTCAATGCTTGTAATCGTAGTTAGGTGCTCTACGAATCTGGATGTAATTTTTATTATTTCTGGTGTTTGTTGTACTGCCATAATTGAAGGTGAATAGATCAGAAATTTTCTCGCAAAAAAAAGATACTATTCATATCTGGATTAGTCTTTTTTGTTTGTCAGTGTGCATTTCGAATTTGAAGTAGTGGTTGTATACACATTCCTTGTGAATATTCATGATTTTTTTCAGTACTTTTTTGAAACATTTAAAACTAATTTTTTTTGAATGGTATCATGGGAGCATGGTATCACTGAATATTCACCCTCGTGAGTCTCTCACACTACACATTTTGTTCGATTCTGATATGGTGTCTGCGTGCCCTCCCTGGTTGTCTGAATTTCAATCCGCTTTCATAAATGAGTACTCAATGTCGAAATGTTTGTAAACTTAATCCATGACGAAGTAGTCATGTCGACTTTAGTGGGTGCTTCTATTCGATTTGATCCTGGCTAAGGGCTTTTCTTTTATTTTATTTTGCACTTTCTTATTTTGGCAAGTGCCTCCTTAGTGTACTTGTTTAGGGACCTGTTTTTGGTCCTGTTATCCAAAAAAGGTTTCCCCCACTTTATATTATAAAGCAACCAACACCGATCACATAGCAACTGTTTGGGCGACCAGCACATCAAACCAAAAGAAAACAGAGCGAATGAAGAAACAAATGACAACAACAACAACAACAACAACAACAACAACAACTCGACAAAGCGCGGATGACCCACCACCGCTGCGCTCTCCGGAATCGTCCCACCACAGTCCAAGGCTCCGAACCACCGCGTACCAAGCAACACCTCCAAGAAGGAATGTGTCGTCGATGACACTGCTGCCCGAACGTGTTCTAGGGTTTTCCCCGACACACGGAGGGGAGTGGGGGATGGACACCACCGACACCCTTCAGGAAGGAATGGCGGCACCCACAGGCGTCATCGCGTCGGTGCTGGATGAACCGACAGGGACCCCAAACTCCACTGCCCAACCGATCTAGAGCCAACCAGCCAACATACCATCCACCAGAATGCGCCACCGCGGTCTTGATGTCACCCACGCTGCCTCACCGAGATCACCACCACAAGGCCTAGAGGACGGGGAGAGGGGGCGCCTGGAATCGGGAGCGGCAGCACCGGAGCCGCACGGAGGGTACCACCTTCACCGCCGATGTGCGGGAGGCACATGCCTCTAGCACCTTGCGGTCACCGTCTGGACGCAACAAGAAGAGCATATATACCAGGCCATCCCAGGCCCGCAAAGCCTACACCACCACGTTGCAGCAGGCCGGCGCCAGTGCCGCCACCACCCACCAGCCCAACGCCGCTCCTCCGACTCCTGGAAGACACGCCGATGACAAGCCCTGCCGTTGGCCCGCCTAGACCCAGATGGGGCCCAAAAGGCCCGGATCTGGGTTGAGCGGGAGCCGCCAGATCGTGCCACCCCGCCACCAATAGCAGCACCGCCGCCCAGCAGATCACTGGCGATCGCGATAGGCCACCCCGTCGACGCAGCGGACGACTGCCGCCCCGGTGCGCCCTATGGCTCCACTCCACCCCGCAAAGGCCAGGGACAGCTGCCGCCTGCACCACCTGGGCCAGGGCTAGGGCCGAACACCGGCGACGGTGGCGGGAAGGGAGGAATGGGGGAGGTCTCGAGGAGGGAGGTGCCGGGGACGCGGCCGGTCGCCCGCACTCGCGAGAGCGTTTTACTCTCTTCGTAAATTCCTCTTATAATCAATGAATTTGACAGCTTTCTTACAAACATAAAAAACGATTTTGGGCAGCTATAACTAATTCTAAAAAGTTTTTGATGCCAAAAATAGTGAGAAGGCTCGCTTACCATTGTCTGAGGGGCCACGAGGCAATTGCAGGTGCCAGCGTGGATCTCATGCAAATAGGTGTTGGTCCTCCTCAGGAGAAGTGCCACATTGGACAACTCTAGTAACCTTGTGCCTAAGGCTGGCCATAGTGGGAGTAATATCATTAGTAACATCACACTTTTCACGATAATTTTGCTTATATGGCACATATTTAATGATGAGAGAGGTGACGATGGTAACTTAGCTAGTTACTGTAACATCACACATAAAGGTAATATGAGTCTATAAGCTAATAAATGAACCATAACATGACAACACATATGTTACTACCCACTGTGGAGGTAGTAACATAGCCTAGTAAAATGTGATGTTACTAGTCTAAGTTACTCCCTATTGTGACTAGTCTAAGGATGGGCCCGATCCACAAGGTGATGACCGTCAGGATCTCGCAACCGGGGAGATGATCTGTGGCCTCCAGCCCCCGGTGATTTCGTCGTCTGGCCCTATATCCATGGACACCGCCTGACCGGGGCCGGAATCCCTAGTCTTGGCGGCTGGCTCTCGGATTTCCTTGAGCTTCTTTTTTTTTGAACACGATTTCCTTGAGCTTCTCGGTAGGTGTGAGCCTTGCAACGCCCAGATACTGCAGGGGTTCGCTCTGATTCCACAACGGGAGTTGATGAATCCGTAGAGCTTCCCAACCGGTAAGCCGAGAACACACTTGTCCGTACTCCCTCCGGTCCTTTTTAGTTCGCATATAAGATTTGACTGAAGTCAAGCCTCGTAAAGTTTGACCAACTTTATAGAAAAAAGTATCAACATTCACAATCTGAAATCAATATCAATAGATGTGTCATGATTTAAAGTTTCATATTGTATAACTTTAGCATGGCAGATGTTGATATTTTTTCACATAAATACGGTCAAACTTTGTGAAGTTTGACTTCAAAAATTTTAATATGCAGAGTAAAAAGGACCAAAGGGAGTACTAAGCCTGATGTTGAGTGCGCGAAGATTTGTAAACATCTCATGCAAGTCATCGCTGAGCGTGTCAATTCTTTTGGTCCCGATGACCATGTCGTCAATATACGCCTACACGCAGTTGTGCCAATCTACATCTGTAGACATGCCTAGATTATCCGCTGATACGTGGGCACATGGCCCCTGTACTCTTCAGCCCGAAGGGCATGGTGACTTGGCAGGAAGGACTGTAAGGAGTGATGAAGGGAGTTGCCTCCTGATCGTATGCCTGCCACTTCATCTTCTGCACATATTTTAAATCGACGTAGAGGTGCCCAGATTTATCCCTTTTGGGCACCTTGACAAGGTTTGACAACCAGTCCGGATGTTTGACTTCTCGGATGAAGTTGACCGTGAGTCACTCAGCCAACTCCCTACCCATAGCCTGACCCTTGGGCTTCGAGAACCTATGTAATGCTTGTGAACATTTTTCTTGCAATGGTACATATACAATGTCTTTTTCTTTATAGGGACTAGCACAAATGCTTGTGCGTTGCAACGGGAGACATAATTAATTTTTTTAAAATAGTTGGAATAATATGAGAAAAAACAATCATAGTTCATTTGATATTTAGTGCTTACCAAAATCCATGGACCCATACAATAGCAAGTTATGTACTAATTCCAAATGCACTTAAAGTGTGTAATTCCTTATCATATTCAAGTAAAATGTAATTGGTTATCTTTGATCTCTGTTTGAAACATATTACTTGATGGTTGCATAGTTCGTGCTGGCATGTGCTAGGTGGCTGGTGACCGGCAGTTGTTGCCGGTCCGTGCATTGCAATGGGAGAAGCTAATTCTTGTACATTCCTAGAGACCTATCGTTGTTGTTAATTCTCCTTTTCATCACCATTGTCAATGGTGATTAATCACACAACAATGAGTTGACAACATACTCTAGCACATCGCTTCACATGTCTCTCTCCCCCCACCAACTTATAATTTTCACGGACTTGTAAGTATTAATAGGATGTTCAAACGGGCAAGTACAATCATAAATATAAGCTCTTCTCTCATAAAAAATAAAATAAATCTAAGCTCTTAAACACGCAAATCTTAAAAGAATGCACGCATTAATATACAAATACTGAACACTAAAAAATAGTAGTGTTTGGCCACGTCCATATTTTCTTTGCCACACTTAGTCCAAAGCAAAACACACGTCCTTTAATTACCATGATTAAGTCTTCCATATAAGGATCCACCCGTTTCACACAATCATTTCTTTACATTAAAGATATCTGGTTAAATATTCTATTTCGTATAGCCCTCTCAATCCTTCCTTTCCTTTTTTGACAATCCCCTCAATCCTTCCTTTGAGCCTAGAATCTTTTCTTTAATTTCATCCGCTTAATTAGCTCGCCTCTGTTTCACCACCATTATGTTGGTTTTTGAGTTGGTTGGTATATTAACCGGTCTCAATATGTTTACACGCGGGGTGGGACTATTAAACATCAAGCAAGCTTACCCTAGTTGGTTGTTGCCTCCAAGCACGTTAGAAGAGGTCCTTGGTTCGAGTCCCGGTCTTAACTTGTTTTTGCAGCCTCTCACGGGCCATAAGAGAAGACCCAACAACGCATCTACATGGTCCAGTTATTCTTTGAACTCTAGAAAAGCCCAGTTGTGCGGCTACTTGGCCCAAAAATTATTTTTGCCAGACGCGCGAGTTAAATTAGTACCACCTTGCGCATATACAAAATCACATATGCGGGACGAAACCAAAAATATCACCTTGCTTTATTAGTAGATATAGATATAGATATGGATATAGATATAGATATAGATATAGATATAGATACATAGGTATAGATATAGATATAGATATCACATATGTCCGTGTGTTGCAACGGGAGTAAAAAATACTCGCACACTCCAGTGACCCATCTATGTTAGCATTCTCTTCATCATGGTCACATTGTCCACCTCACGACGAACATGACAATCTCAAGAGCAATGAGCTTGATCATCACACTCTAGCACGCTACTTTCGAAAGACCTTACGGTGTGTCACTATGAAAAAAGTTATCCCCATACGTAATCTCCGTCCTAAAGCATAGAATACATATAAACTGATAAATATGTACCTACATTTTTTGTTACAGTGAAGAAGGCAAATTATGTCAGCTATGGTTGAATTGAAAAATAATAATATAATTATTCTTAAAGCTAGCAAAAGTTTGATTAGTTGTTACCACTGAGACAGAAAGATTGGAATTGAAACACATATTTTTTTATGATATTTTTCTAGAATTGAAATATGTATTATTCAGTACATCTAGATATTCATAATGGCGGCGGAAAGAAGCCAAAAATATAAAAGTATTCTTTATAAGAAAACTACATAAAATATCATATGGCCCTAGCCTAATAACAATAACACATAAAATGATGTGAAACATCTGATTAAATCTCTTCTAAAAATGAAGAATGTAAATAAAGAAGAAAAACTAATTAGTGAGAAAAACAACATATACCATGTATTTAATCAATCACTTTTTTCATGCAGGTCTTCTTCATACCGCAACTGTTATTAAATCTCTTCTAAAAATGAAGAATGTAAATAAAGAAGAAAAACTAATTAGTGAGAAAAACAAGATATACCATGTATTTAATCAATCACTTTTTTCATGCAGGTCTTCCTCATACCGCAACTGTTATAGTTAAACATATTCAATTATTCAAATACACATTAGGGAAAAACGAACCACATAGCTAGTACAGCAACTTAGTGCACTTCATTTGAAAGAGTCAAACACAGATCAGAAAATGAATAGATCTACCTAAGAAAGCAACAGTTTGCATAATAAAGAACAAACGGAAATATGGCAGCTACGGATTGTGAAGAACATACATAAACATGGATGTCAACATGCCACCCACCCTCGAGCAGTCATGGACCACGTTGTAGTGGATGATAGTAAGTAAAAAAGTAATAATTAAAAAAACTGCTCGCAATTCTTACACCTTATTTCCGCACGCCCAGTTCCGTATCAAAACGAAGCAGGCGCTTTATTTAGTCACATCCAGGGGCCCAGTTGGGCTGGTCGCCACCACAAGAATCAACCTAGTATTCCTCGGTTCGAATCTCCCTCATGGCATTTGTTTTTTCCGGTTCAATATTTTTCCTTTTTTCTTTCCTTTTTTCTTTCGTAGCAGCCAGGCCAGCAACAAAACGGACGAAAAATTTGATGGTCCCACCATGGACAAAAAAGTGAAGAAACAATCCTCCTTTTAATATTAGGTAAAGATAAAGATTTGTCCAGCAATGATCTGAGTAGAGACATTCCTTGCAACCTTTTACAAAGGTCCCAAAATGGGTCCTTGTCACTAATGTATGTTTTGCTTTCGAAAGTTAACTAAATTTGAATATATATTTTTGAAGAAAAATATACATACTAACATGTAAATAAGTAATGCAATGTTTTCGGATGATGTCATTAATATCATTGTAAATGATGCTTCAATATCATACTAACTGAAAAATTTATCATACTAACTGAAAAATTACACTTTGCTATTTGGGCCTAATGTTTTTCAATTTATTTGACTGTTCATTCAATAAAGTATAGTACTTCTGGTTAATTGGAAAGATAAGTTATCTCATCATCAGTCATCAACTGTAATTGATACTACAACAAGGACCGGTAACTCTAGTGAAGAAAGTAATATGCTTATGGTTGGATTTCTCTAGAAAGGCATGGAAGAATCTTATATATCAGTTTTATTTGTCCCTGTGCATTTAACTAGTTTCATTTTATTGGGAAGCATTCTTATGAAAGGACCTTTAAAAATGTTAGTACTCCCTCCGTCACGGTTTAGAAGGCACAGTTAAATTTGCGTGCGTTTCCACAATAGACAAGGTTTAGGGCGCATTGCATTTATTTCTAGTAGCTAATTAGTACTCTGATATACTATTTTTATATGCATGCGTAGTGTGAATGCTATTTTTTAGCCCGTCTCATAACCAATAGATAACCACCTAGGTCTTAGAGAATTTCCAAGTGCGCCTTCTAAACCGTGATGGAGGTAGTATTACATTTGACTAGTTTATTATTAGCTTATTGATTAGTATATTTATAGAGAAGTACTGATTCCTTCCAGCATTCATAGTCAGACATCCCTCTTTATTCAAAACACTATGGAATCACATTATATTGCGATTAATCTTGTATATTTTGAATTACCAAGGTTGGTGATAATGCAAATCTTTGTAGCAATGGTACTGCCTACAGATCAGGTCGAAAGAAAAACAATGGAACACTTCTCGCTGTAATAGTTGTACCAATTGTTGCTGCCATTGCACTATTTATTATCTTATTTTTGTTGTGCCAAGTGTTCAAACTGGTCATATTTTGTGGCAATGGTTTCTTTTTTGTGCCTTCCACACTTTCATATTTTAATTTTATTTTGGCTTTTCACTACTAGGAAAAGGGCTATAGATAGGATTGATACTAATGGCGCACCATGGAAGCAGTGCGCCACTACTATATACTAATGGCGCACCGGTTGGTGATGCGTCATTAGTGTGAAAGACACTAATGGCGCACCAGAAACAGGGTGCGCCACTAGTATTAAATTATTATTTTTTCCATTTTTCCATACATAGTAATGGCACATCAGGTCGAAGTGCGCCATTACTAGTTCTAAGTAGTAATGGCGCACCAAGCAGACAGTGCGCTATTACTGTAAAAAAAATTATTCTTTTTTTGCAAAACTACTAATGGCGCATCGTTTCACAGTGCGCCATTACTAGTTTAAACTAGTAATGGCGCACTATTACCCGGTGCGCCATTAGTATATATATATATTTTTACTTTTTTGCAAAACTACTAATGGCGCACCACCTGCAGGTGCGCCATTAGTAACCAGGGTTACTAATGGCGCATTTGCTGGTGGTGCGCCATTAGTAACCTAGGACCCCAACAAGATATTTTGGACAGCCCCACACCTACCCACTCACTTTTCCCACTTCATTCCCTCCACCTCCTTCTCCAAGCTTTCGGCCATCTCCTCCTCCTTACCTCATTTCCACCATAGATTCATCAAAATTAAGTGGTGAAATTACCTTTTTTTGATAGGTAAGTAAGGGGAAAGCTATCTTCATGATGTAGATCTACTTTTTTTCTCCCTAGCTCGCTCCAACAACGCGTGCACATGCACTTTTTGTGGCCTAGCTAGATCTATCTATGTTTGTGGTGTTGCATGTGTTTGTGGTGTTGCATATATGTTTGTGTTTGAAGGTACCGGTATTTGAAATGCGATAGTTGCCAATATTTTGCCGGAATGTTTTGATTCATTTCCGTTTCGGCGAGAATTTTGGCACTATGCATTCTTTTTGGTCCTATTTTTAGGGAAGGTCATGCCAAATTTTTTCTTGGTTCTAAAATATCGTTTTGCTCTACCCCGCAGGCGACCATGGTCCGCACGATGACTGAAGGCATCGTGAATAGGTTTTTGAGCTCCGCGAAGGCCGAGATGCTTCAAAAGAACGAGACGGAGATAAGATGTCCGTGTCGAAGATGCAAGCTGAAGAGCCTTATTGCGGACCCGGATTCCGGGCAGGTGCGGGACCACCTGCTCTTGCGTGGTTTCATGGATGGCTATCGGTGGCAAGGTGATGAAGATGACTATGAAGTCGTCCATGGGGGCCGGGCAAGAAATGAGGAAGGGCAACAAGACAAGTACCACCGCGGCGAGGGCGGGCGAGAAGACGAAGAATCTCCAGGACATGATCACGACGGTGATGCTGTACACAGTCATCATGTAGAAGATGTCGTACATGATGATGAGGAAGATCAAGACGAAGGGCATGATCATGAAGATGAAGATGCCGGAGCAGACGACGATGGAGGCTGGGTGCAGGACCCTCATATTCAAGAGCTGCTTCTCAAGCAGACGGATAACGCAAGAGCTGCCGCCTGAGAGAAAGCCAAGCTGGATCAACTGGAGATAGACGCGGTTACTCCATTGTATGAAGGATGCAGGCCCGAGGATACCCGCCTGAAAGTAACGCTCATGGCTCTGGAGATGAAGGTAAAACACAAAATGACCGACGCATGCTTCGACGAGAACATGTCATTCTGGCACGAACGTCTTCCCAAGGGGAACAAGTGCCCGACCAGTTTCGAGGAGGCGAAGAAAATCGTGTGTCCTCTGGATTTACCGCACGTGAAATACCATGTATGCATGAACAATTGTATCATTTATCAGGACGAGCACGCGGAGTCTACCATATGTCTGGTGTGCGGCGTCACTCGATACAAGAAGAGGAAGAAAGCTCCTCGAAAATCGGTGTGGTACTTTCCAATCACTCCTCGTCTGCAGCGGTATTTCGCGGACCCTAAGGTAGCAAAGCTCCTGCGTTGGCACGCGGATAGGGAGGAGAAGAAGCGGGAAGATGACGGAAATGATCCGGAGATAAATAAAAAAGACAAGATGCTGAGTCACCCTAAGGATGCGAGCCAGTGGCAAGCGCTGAACTTCGAATACCCAAAATTTGGGAAGGATCCAAGGAACATCGTGCTGGGCGCGAGCACCGATGGAGTCAATCCGTTTGGCAGCCAGAGAAGCACACATAGCACCTGGCCTGTGTTTGTGTGGATGTACAACCTTCCCCCCTGGTTGTGCATGAAGAGGAAGTACATTCACATGAGTATGCTAATTGAAGGGCCGAAACAACCCGGGAATGACATCAATCTGTATCTGGGGATGCTGAAGGAGGAGCTAGACACGCTGTGGAAAACGCCAGCCAATACGTGGGACGCCGCAGAGAAAGAATATTTCCCTATGAGAGCCGCACTGCTCACGACGGTGCACGACTATCTCGGTTACGGATATCTCGCGGGGCAGGTAGTCCACGAATTTTCTGGATGCGTAAGGTGCATGGATGACACAACGTATCGCCAGCTAGATAGAGATCCCGGGTCTTCGAAAACCGTGTTCATGGGACATCGAAGGTGGCTTCGCGACGATGACTCGTGGAGGAAACGCAAGGATCTGTTCGATGGTGAAACCGAACCCCGAAAACGCCCGTGTACGAGGAGCGGCGAGGAAATAGACGAGCTGTTGAAAAATTGGAAAGACTGCCCACTGTCGGGAAAGAAGCAAAAGGCGTCTCAGAGAGAAGGATGTGGCATACCCGGTTTTCGTGGCCAAGGTGCCAGAGGGCAAGGGCTTTGTGGATGGCGACATCGGGGGTACGATCGTCCTGCGGTTTGATGACATCTTTGCTAGTTTAACCTTCATCCGCTGCAGTACACCTTCGTTCGGCTGTTTTCGCTGAGTATGGAGATGCAGATCATTAGAGACAAGACCCCGGACATCGTGATAGTCGACCCCTTCTACATGCGTGCCAAGCACTTGAGCAGCACTGGGGACCGCCAAGTTGCGAGTTCACACCTCGAAGGCGTCATTCTGGCAAACCCAGATAAGGATAACTTCCTTGTGGCTTACTTTCCTGAGTAAGTCATCCCTTAACCGCCCCGTAACATATGATTTCTTAGATTTCGATCGTTCTTTTTTTTCTAACATTCCGTGTTCTGTGCAGTGACACACATTGCACACTCATCCTCTTAAGCCCGAAATATTCCATGGCCACGTATTTAGACCCGAACCGTAACTCCAAGATAGACTACACAAATGTCAAGAAAGTTCTTGATGATGTTCTCCCCGCCTACGCCAAATCTGGAGGCACCTTCACCAGGGCAGTTCGTAAGTACGGCAAGCACATGTTCTCACACAATACGAAGTTCTGCTGCGTCAAGCAACCGCCTGGCGGTCAGAAGGATGCCTACTACGCCTTCCATCACATGCGGGCGATCGTAAGGGACCATCATCAACTTCTGCTACCAGATAATCTCAAAGATTGGGCCGTGAGCTTGTCGGCAGTCCAGGACGCGGACCTCAGACAAGAATTCTTTCGCATCCAGTCGGAGTTTGCGGACATCATCCATCAAGATGTCCTTCATACCTCGGGGCAGTTCTTCCTCAGATATCAACCGTCCAACAGTGAGATAGATGAAATGCTACAAATGCAGGGTGACAACGACCGCGATTTCATGACCATCACGACAGACGGCGGCTTCATCCACGTTCCTGTCCGATGAGTCGAGTCGAAAGTAGTGATGTGTAGTTCTGAAACATTGATTGGGTCATGTTGTAATTATACTTTAATGAATTCGTATGTCTCTTTGGTTTGGACATTCGTTCAACTTAGATGTAATCGATGCTATTTATTAGTAGGACCATGAATCGTGCTATTAATGTCTTGCTTTTCTCTTCCGATCCTTTTGTTGCATACTTACATATTGCTTATGTATTGTCTGTTGTTTGGCTTGTGCATAGAGATGCCGTCGTATGTCGTGTACAAGGGTAAGGTTCCCGGAGTCTACGACGACTGGGAGGAGTGTTGGAGACAGGTTCACCGTTTCAGCGGTAACAGTTACAAAGGGTACACCACTAGGGCGGAGGCCGAATGTAGATACGCCCGCTATCTAGAGGGAGAGAGGAGGGAGCGTTGGAGGAACCGGATGAAGACCAGTTTGATCGCGATGATGCTCATCGTGATGACCACAGCTCTCTTCTATGTGATGGTAGTTTAGATGATCGATATCGACTTGTAATGTGAAGGCAAACTCGATACTCGCGGTCTTGAGACTTGTAATGTTTTATCTTTGTTTGGTCTTTTGATTTGGAGACTAATATGATGAATTGTATTCGGAGACTAATCTTCTATTGTATTCGATGAATCTGATGTTGCTGTGTGCTGCTGTCTATATTCTGTCCAATAATATATTTTGTAACCTGTGCAAAAATCAGAAAAGCAAAAAAAAAAAACCTAATATTCATACTAATGGCGCACCACACAAGACACTAATGGCGCACTGTGATCATCACACTAATGGCGCATTAACTGCTGGTGCGCCATTAGAATGCCAAAGCACATGGGTACATATGACCCCCTGGGAGGCATTCTAATGGCGCACTGCAGGCTATACTAATGGCGCACTACGTGGTGCACCATTAGAACACCAGATACTAATGGCGCACCGGTGGTGCGCCATTAGAATTTAATTCTAATGGCGTGATGCGAGTGGCGCACCGATAGTGCGCCATTAGAAGGCAAATCCGGTGCGCCACTAGCAATGCCTTTTCCTAGTAGTGTTTGTTATATGAAAGGAAAAGTTCTTGCCTTTAATTACTCTATGCATGTATTCAGCTAAGCGAAAGGTTACTTGTTATGAAGATGAATTGGCGTTACTTGAGAACCGAGAGTTCTCTTACAAAGAACTAAAGCATATTACAAATAACTCCAGCCAAGAGAATGGAAAGGGCGGGTTTGGACTTGTCTTCCTTGGTTACTTGGGAGAATGGAACTCAGTTGTTGTGAAAGAATGTTCTAGTCATCTTCCCAAGGGGTAAAGAGTTTTTTGTTGAGGTAAAAACAAGAATCAATGTGAAGAAGTTCTACATATCGCAATTAAATATTCACGTGTAATCCTTTAATTTTTCTCTTTCTCCCAAATTTCTTAGTGTAGCCATATGTGTACAAATTTTGATGAATGGGTTTTTTTAAAGATTTGCCCCTCTATGGTTTTCTACATAAAACTGCACTTACTAATCATTTGCTTTATATTTCCTGTTTAAATTATCTGAAAGACAGTGCTGCGCATTAAAGAAGAGCAATCAGATAATAGTTTTAATGTTCTTAGATACATGTCGAAGGTTGGAGTCGTCTTCCTTTACCTTATGATAAACTTGCTTCATCCATCTTACCTTCTTTTGTGAAGGCTGGCACATTACAATATACACCAGACACCTTACAGTCATTCATATTTTAAACAAAACTAAGTAAGCGAAAGACCTAAACGTTATTGCGACAGAACCAAGGGATTCATATGTGATATGTACATTCTGGTCACTCCTTGCTTTGTCTCCACCTTTCAGCAGCCCAAATGGCTAGATCTTATGTATTCACTCTAAAAGTCCGGTCCTATACAAGTTACTCCCAAGTAAAATGTATTGTAAAAGTGCACTAATATTACGCTCACATGGACACATGTTAAAAATTAATTCGTACCAAAATAGATGGTGGTTTTGACATTGCATACTCTTCAACAAGTTACTTTCATATTTAATATTCATACGAATATGCTGGTTAGGAAAATATGGAAAAAATATTTTCACAAATCTAATGCTACAATTTTACTCAGCTGTTGTGAAGAGTTTCAAATTAATGAATTCCCTCATTAGCAAGATCTAAGAAATGACAGGATATAAGAGAGGGAGTGTTGTGGCATCTTAGAGTGTAGTTGTTGATTAAGCATTGTGGATAAAAATAGAGGGGTTTACAAAAAGTCCATGCCCTAGCCACCTTGCTAAATCTAGAAAACTCATTCTTCATTCAGTTATACGAATGGTTGGATCCTTTGTATTCATAGGTCCATCTAAAGCCTTGATTATATACAAGTCCCATACCAGGATTTTACTATTGCTAGAGGAGTAGTATTGACTTAGATATTTCCTGCAATAAATAGAGTTAGATCTCTTGTTGATTGTATTAGTATTATTAACATTTTCCATTTGGGTATTTTTAATTTTTGCAAGGGTAATTTGGTCTAATCTCGAGTCGAAGGGCTTGGACAAATTGCGTCCGCCCACCAAGGCGGTGCCACATATAAACACAAGTACACATGAAGTTTCTTAGATGAAATATATTTCAAGAGAACCATAAAGCCTACCAACTTGAGTACTTTATTAGACACTGATGCCTCCTGTGGGGACTTAAACTATTGGCACCAGAAAGTCCAACATCACAAAGCCAAAAGAAGCTAATGTTACTGTGAATGGTATAAGCCAAAAGAGGCCAATAGTTGCGATGATCACATATTCCGGAGTCGATGACCCGAATTCCATAATTTCTTGCTCATACCTCTTGGATTCATCTTCACTGCTTACCTTTGGTGTAACCGCAAATGTCATCTTTGATAGCCCTAGTAGCTTCCGAACAATGTCAATGGCTCCAAAGAGAAACGAGGTTATTCTCTTAACCAACCACATCCTTTGTCCGTTCCACCATCCTTTCAATGTGCCTCCACATGATAATGCCTCATATAGGCTGTACATGTTCTTCACACAGAAGGCATATATGAAGGGTGCGATCCGTGGACTCGTAATCTGAAGGACACGTAAATACTGCATTAGTTTTAATAGAAAACACATGCAACCAAGGTGACGCTTTGCTCATATTATGAATCATTACCTTGGGGAAAAGGGGGATGCCTTTGAGGAGGGCTAGTGAAGGGATGATAACATAATACAGGGTAGGGAGTGAATTGGGTGCCCATAGCCCATAGATGCAGTAGCTCATTTGATGTCTTAACTTGGTTTTTCCATGCCCAAACAAGAAGGGGCAGTATTTTGATAGAAAGATTGAGAAACTACCCTCACTCCATCTCTTGTGTTGCAATAGTGTCTGAGCAAGTGTCGTTGGACCTAGACCCATAAACGCTGGTCTTGTAGTATTGTTGTAGACTGACTCCCATCCTCTGCAATGTATCGCCAATCCAGTGATTACATCCTCCATGGGGCAATTATATTTCAACCCAATCTCATCTCCCCATTGCGTGTCATGTTCAGATGTGCAGGTTGCTAAAGACTTTGCTTTCTCTTCAATCTCATCTATGCTAGTATCTTGTATTCTGCCCTTGATCCCTCCGTTCCAGTCTTCTTGATATTCTTTGGTGAACCTCCTGCCACAAAGGATCTCCCTTCTGTGGAAACATCCAGTGCCAACATACAGAGGTCCACCCAAACTGTCCATACCACCCATCTCCACCTTTAAATTGAGTAGCTATGTTAGTGGAAATATTATGGCGAACATGACAATGGTACTCAAGTTACAGTTTAATGATGCTGACTTCATTGATGACATGGAGAGAGTTACCATATATATTATTCTTGGTCATGTTGTCATAGTTCTGAGGATACTGCACAAATCCGAGCTTGTGACCCATTTCTTCGTCAAGGAAAAAGCACAATGCATCTCTGACCGTATTGCTGTTGCTGGAATACGTATTACAGTCCACATTCATGATGACAGGGTTGTTGCTTATCACTGATGATACCCTTATCTGCGTTTCGATGGAAAAAATTGACACATTTTAGTTAAGTCCATTATGATGAAGGTATTACAACAGTTCATGGTATAAACTGCTCATCTAATTGGATGATAACATTGTACCATACGGACAAGACTGGATACCATACAGACAAGACTGGTAGTTAGTACTTGGTAGTACTAGTGTCTAGCATTCATGAATGAGTTTTTGTCTATATGTAAAACCAAGATACTCATATATTCACCACACTTTTTCACAAAAAGTCTGTAAAAGTGGAGGTTCTTACATTTCCTCAACTCTCATACTCCCAAATACTACCTCCGTAACTAAATATAAGACGTTTTTGCAGTTTAATTTAAACTGCAAAAACGTCTTATATTTAGGTAGGGGGTAGTACTTGGGAAAATTCTATTGTGGACTATTGATACAATGCTGGAAAATTGAATTATCAGGGTGTCAACTTTATGCTACAATTTTCTCAAAGGAAAGAAAGTACACCATAACATTTTGGTTACTCTTGTCCAGCAATACTGTTTATCAAAGACTTCAAGGTTGTGAATTAGAATATGGTGCAAATATTATGTTCGTCAAGAATGGTCAGTACAAGATAATGAGCTTAATAATTATAACTATTCTCACGTGCCATGTAAACAAGGGTTGGAAGCACATTTCCTTCACTATCAACTGCCTTTTGGTCTTTGCCATCTATCAGAATCTAACAAAAGAAACAACTTTAGAACCTCGAACACCCCCCAATACCTGTAAGTTATTTACTCCAGAATGCTGGAAACCTTTACTCCAATTGGGGTACGAAATCTACCTGCACAATTGACTGGTGATTTTTTGAGGTGATTTCTGGATTTCATTCATAAAACCCTTTATGATTTGCTCTGATCTCGCTACGAATTTTGCATGGTATGACAGCCGTATCTATGCGCTCAGTCATTTCGTCATACGTGTCCTGCTCAAAATAAATGAAATAGTTTCATTAGTTGCCACGACAAATGTTGAGCACTAATATTAGTAATATATTGATTTTGTCACGTCTGTGGGTGTGTCAATTCATTCCCTGTTAAATAGTCATTTGGCATGTGTTTCAGAAAAACAAAAGAAAGAAGACGTTTGTAATATCTGCTTACCTTGATAAATGACTATTGTCCCCGTGCCATCTCTGGCTGTGGCAACAGGGGCGGACTCTGGGTGTGTCGTGGATTGTGACCTGACCCCCGCCAACAAGCGTGGCTCCAACAGTGCGGGGCGTCAGGCAAAGAAGACGGCGGGCAGAAAGCCGGCCAATAAGCAGGTGGCAGTAGAGGCGGGGGAGACGGGAGCGGTGGCAACCATAGGTGGCGAATTAGGGGCGGCGCTGGGTGCGGCAGAAGTGGGCACCAAGGCCAGGCGTTCCAAGGCGACTCCTGTTGCACAGCGGGCGCCCAGCGCACGAGCCAAGGCCAAGCTTGGGGAGCTGACCTCACTGGAGAGCGCCAAACTTCGGCTTGCTGACAAGAATTTGGAGGCTGCAGGTAATTCCTTACCATCTTACCGCATTCTGAACGCTTTTTCGGATGAACATCTTGCGAACATCTTAGACGATAGTGGAGTTGCGATTAGTGCTCCGTGTAGTGAGATCATCTCACTGGTGCACACGCGGGAGGAAGCGCAGGCCATGCTCGCGGGTGGGGTCGCGCGCTGTGCTGACTCAATCAACTTGCCATCATGCCGGTAGAGGCTGGCTGCGAGGCAGGGTCCGATGAGGAGACAGAGGCGAGGGATGCCTCTGACCTACCTTCTTCCAGCTGGATCCCGGCGCGGAAGCGAGTGGCGAAGGCGGTGACATCCAGGGGGGTGCGTCTGCGTAATCGAATCATATAAATGCGTTATCTATTTTGGAACATCCGTGGGTGTGGCCACGGTGGGAGACGTACACAGCTCAAGGAATATATTTCCAAGGAGAGGATCGACGTAGTTGCGCTTCAGGAAATGTTTAAATATGACTTCTCGTCTCGTGAGCTCCTTTCTTTCGACCCGCTGCAACGTTTCTCTTGGCACTGGGTGCCCTCGTCGGGGCACTCGGGTGGCATTCTTATGGGTTGTAACCTTGATATTTGTGATGTATTGCAATGGGATGTAGGTGTATTTTTTTCTTGCGGCTACCGTGCGTCATCGTGTCACGGGCCTCTCGTGGGTCGTTGTGTGCGTATACGGACCTGCAGACCATTCGCGTTCGTCAGATTTTTTAATGGAGTTAACCAACTTGGTAGGGGGCAAACGATCAATAAATTTGTCACTTGTGGTGGGTGGTGACTTCAATCTAATCCGTTCGGGGCGGACAAAAGCAACACCAACATTGATTGGACTGGGGTGTCCATGTTCAATGGTGCCATTGCGGCAATGGCTTTGCGTGAGGCGGCTCGGACCGGTGCGAGATTTACGTGGACTAACAAACAAACGCGGACGGTTTGGAGTGTGTTAGATAGGGTTTCCTTTACTCCCGAATGGGAGGTTCTATTTCCCTTATGCACACTAGTTGCCGAAACACGTATCGGCTCGGACCATGTCCCGTTGATATTCTCCTCCGGGGAGGAATTCATTAGGCGTAGCCCACGGTTCTACTTCGAAATGGCATGGTTTGAGTCCGAGGGGTTTGCTCAGATGGTTGCGGATCGTTGGTCTACGATCTGCGCCCAGCTTGGGCCACAATGCGGACCAGCTGAGTTCTAGATCACGGCGGCTAGCAAACTCTGGGCTTTCCTTCATGGGTGGGGGGCTAACCACGGCAGTGAGACTAAGAAAGAGCGGGCTAACATTGTTGAGGCAATAGCCGCGAAGGACTGGGAGGTTGATCAGCGGCCCTTCTCGGAGGGGGAATGGGCCGCTCGTTACGACCTAGAACGCAAAGTATTAGCCATCCTCCGAGCTGAAGAGGAGTATTGGCGCCGTAGGGGCGGTATCAAGTGGGTCACCAAAGGAGACACTAACACTGATTATTTACATGCCTACGCTAACGGTAGGAAACGTAAAATTACGATCCTTCAGTTACAATCTGATCAAGGTCTCTTAGTTACCAACGATCGCATTGTCGCCCACATTTATGAGTTTTTCATCGGTCTTTTGGGGACGGCCGAGGAAAAGGCTCTTTGCCTCCGTGATGACCTTTGGGACCCATCCGAACGTGTCACTCAGGAGGAGAACGACGGGCTCGTTCTCTCATTCCTCCCGGAGGAAATTGATCGAGCTTTACACGATATGAAAACGGACACGGCTCCTGGTCCGGACGGGTGGCCGGTAGAGTTCTTCAAAAAGATCTGGCCTAACCTTAAACACATTTTGTATGGTATAGTGAATGGGTTCGCGTTAGGTACTGTTGACCTGGCTAGATTAAACTACGGGGCCATCAGCTTGATCCCCAAAGTTAAAGGGGCTGACAATATTAAACTCTTCAGACCAATCACCCTGATAAATGTCCCGTTCAAGATCTGTGCGAAAGCTTACGCCTCTCGCCTGGCGCCCGTAGCTCAACGGCTGATTAGCCCTAGTCAGACAGGTTTTCTGAAGCACCGTAACATCCTATAAGGACCTTTAGCGCTTCTGGAAATCGTTCACGAGCTTAAACGTACCAAGTCGCGTGGCGTCCTTCTTAAGTTAGATTTCGAAAAGGCCTACGATCGCGTGAACTGGGAGTTCGTGCGAGAGGTCCTCATCAAAAAGGGTTTTGAGGGGGGTTTTGTTCACCGTATCATGCACCTCGTGAGCAGTGGGCACACGGCGGTGACCATCAACGGTGAGATAGGCAATTTCTTCCGCAACAAGCGTGGCCTCAGGCAGGGGGACCCGAGCTCGCCTTTGATATTTAATTTTGTTGTGGATGTGCTTGCAGCGATGATTAGCAAGCCAAGAGATGCAGGGCACATCAAAGGGCTAATCTCTCATCTTATTCCAAGCGGTGTGACACATCTACAATATGCAGATGACACGATGTTGTTATTCGAGCCGGATGACCATAACATTGCCTCGATTAAGTTACTGTTGATCGTTTTTGCAATTTTGTCGGGCCTTCAGATTAATTTTCTCAAAAGCGAAGTGATCACCATAGGGATGGAGGAGCACGAAAGTAGGAGGGTCGCAAACTTGCTCAATTGCAAGATTGGCAAGTTCTCGATCAAGTATCTTGGACTGCCGATAATGCACAAGAGCCTGACTATAGCTGAATGGGCGCCACTATATGGCAAAGTGGTGAATCGAGTTAGTCCTTGGAGAGGAAGGTTTATGTCCTCGACCGCTAGGTTAATTTTGACCAACTCTAGCTTATCCTCTCTTCCTCTGTCTACAATGGGCATGTTCCTCCTGGCCAATGGAGTGCATGCTAAACTTGACACGCCGCGCGCCCGGTTCTTTTGGGAAGGAACTGGGACGAAACGCAAATATCACTTGTTAAAGTGGGCGGCGGTCTGCAGGCCGAAGAAGTTCGGTGGTTTGGGGATCACAAATTCGAAACTGATGAACGTTGCCCTGCTAACCAAGTGGTGGTGGCGGCTAGCCCAAAACGAGAAGGGTCTCTGGGCGGACATTCTTCGGGCAAAATACTTCCCGGACGGCAACCTGTTTAAGGCCAAGGCCAAGGGATTGACCTTTTTGAATGGCATTCAAGCGATGAGACATGCCTTTACGGTTGGGGACCAATTCTCTGTCAACAACAGAGCGTCCGCGCGATTTTGGCTGGACAGCTAGAGGGGACAATCCCCGTTGTGGCAATCTCACCCGGAGCTGTATCAGCTGGCCATAGACACAAACATTTTGGTCGCTGATGCACTTAGAGTGCACCCTCCGGTGATTTCCTTTTTCTGGCTGTTGGAGATGGGAGAGGCGGCTGCCTGGAATGCATTAGTTGCTGAGCTCAAGGGGAGGACTCTCAACAAGGATAATGACGAGATCTCGTGGAAGCTGACGGCCTCTCAGAAATTCTCGGTCAAATCCTTATACGAGAAGCTCACGGAGGGGAATGAGTTGGACATGGCTAAGGGGCTGTTGAAGGCTGGCATTCCCCTCAAGATTAAGATCTTTATGTGGCCAATGTTCCGTAATCGCCTCCCTACATCGGATAACGTGGCCAAGCGCAACGGACCGACAAATGAGACATGCACCATCTGTGGGCTGGGGGAGGATGCTAATCACGTCTTCTTCAGATGTTGTCTCGCTAGATTTGCGTGGAGTGCAGCCAAAGAGGCTTTTAACCAGAACTGGAATCCGCAAACTAGCAACGACCTTCTTACCATACTAACCGCGCAGAGGGGTACGAATGCTCGGGTGGTGTGGCGGTGAGTAGGGGCGATGCTTTGGTCAATGTGGACCGTGCGGAACAAAATTACTATCGAACACATGTTCCCTGCTCACCCCATTGAGATTCTTTTCAAATGCCATACTTTCTTACAGGCTTGTGCGCCATTGGGGAAGCAGCGTGACGAGGGACGCATGATCGAGACTTTGGAGAAGATCAAGCGGTGCATGACGAGATCAAGATCACCAGCGCTGCAAGCTTAACTCTTTTGCGTTCTATTTATCTAGTTGCGAACTAAGCTATGTTATATCTTCGCCCGTGTGAATTGTTAGCTTTATCATTATCGGGACTGCGAGCCCGCTGAACTTATGTTAGTTTGGTTGTAAGGTTGAACTGATGTGGATGCTGCCTTGTGGCTTTATTAATTTAAAGCCGTATGCGCCGTGCGTCTATGTTCCAAAAAATGACTATTCTTTTTTTAGAAAAGGAGGATGTACCCCGGCCTCTGCATCTGGACGATGCATGCAGCCATATTGTTAATTATTCACAAAGACCATACAAGGTGATACATCAATAAGGCTGAAGCCACCATCCTGACAACACCGTTGCTACTCCTATCTCCTTGATGAAGGCGTGTTGAATGTTCGGGCCTAATACCAAATAGACATTGCACTAAAGCCTAACATCTAAAGCCGGGTCTCCCCGCCAAGCCACTACCTAGATTGGGTCCCACACCGGTCAGGCACACTCCCAGTGAGCACCGCACGCTGCAAGGGCTGTCACCTCCATCATCCCTCAGTCCATCATCAGAGCAAAACTGTAACACCCTGATAATCATGCTAGAGTAGCCTCCTGCTAATGACTGCCAAGTCATCACAATTATTTTGTTAATCATCACTTTGTTCCAAATCAAACCCAAATTCAAATTTAAATTGCAAGACAAAATTTTACTTCTTCAAACAGTAAAACAAAAATGTTCGTTGTGTTGAAAATATTCAATAAGAAATTGTGGTGAATTAACCAACCTCATTTGAATTATTAAAATGCCCTTAACAAATTAATAAGTGGTGCAACATCACATAACCCGGCCATTTTGAATTCTAAAAATAATTATCCTTTTCCAAATATTCTATAGACTTGTGTGTGGCTCAATAATATTGCCCTGGATTTTTGTGTGAAGTTTCACATTTGACTAAATTCATTTGGTCACTCAATTATAATGAAGAGTAGTAAACAAATAAAGAAAAACAGAAAAGACTAGCTAAAGGAAAATAGAAAAGAGGAGGACCTACTCTACTAGAAGATTTGGCCCATCTAGCACCATAGCAGGCCCAGCCCATGCAGGCCTTTGTTGGGCCTCCAAGTGCAGAGGTTTGTAGGACAGTAGCAAATTTCCCTCAAGTGGGTGACCTAAGGTTTATCAATCCGTAGGAGGTGTAGGATGAAGATGGTCTCTCTTAAGAAACCCTGCAAACAAATAACAAAGAGTCTCTTGTGTCCCCAACACACCCAATACAATGGTAAATTGTATAGGTGCACTAGTTCGGCGAAGATATGGTGATACAAGTGGTATATGGATGGTAGATAATAGTTTTTGTAATCTGAAAATATAAAAACAGCAAGGTAACTAATGATAAAAGTGAGCATAAACGGTATTACAATGCTAGGAAACAAGGCCTAGGGTTCATACTTTCGCTAGTGCAAGTTCCCTCAACAATAATAACATAATTGGATCACATAAGTATCCCTCAACATGCAATAAAGAGTCACTCCAAAGTCACTAATAGCGGAGAACGAACGAAGAGATTATGGTAGGGTACGAAACCATCTCAAATTTATTCTTTCCAATCAATCTGTTGGGTTATTCCTATAAGTGTCACAAACAGCCCTAGAGTTCATACTAGAATAACACCTTAAGACACAAATCAACCAAAACCCTAATGTCACCTAGATACTCCAATGTCACCTCAAGTATCCGTGGGTATGATTATACGATATGCATCACACAATCTCAGATTCATCTATTCAACCAACACATAGAACCTCAAAGAGTGCCCCAAAGTTTCTACCGGAGAATCACGACAAAAACGTGTGCCAACCCCTATCCATAGGTTCATGGGCGGAACCCGCAAGTTGATCACCAAAACATACATCAAGTGAATCACGTGGTATCCCATTGTCACCACAGATACGCACAGCAAGACATACATCAAGTGTTCTCAAATCTTTAAAGACTCAATCCGATAAGATAACTTCAAAGGGAAAACTCAATCCATTACAAGAGAGTATAGGGGGGAGAAAACATCATAAGATCCAACTATAATAGCAAAGCTCGCGATACATCAAGATCGTATCACGTCAAGAACACGAGAGAGAGAGAGATCAAACACATAGCTACTGGTACATACCCTCAGCCCCGAGGAGGAACTACTCCCTCCTCATCATGGAGAGCACCGGGATGATGAAGATGGCCACCGGAGTGGGATTGCCCCCTCCGGTAGGGTGCCAGAACGGGTCTAGATTGGGTTTCGGTGGCTCCGGAGGCTTCTGCCGGCGGAACTCCCGATCTATTGTGCTCTCCGATTGTTTTAGGGTATATGGATATATATAGGCGGAAGAGATACGTCAGGGGAGCCACGAGGGGCCCACGAGGGTGGAGGGCGTGCCCCCTACCTCGTGGCTTCCTCGTTGCTTCCCTTTCGTACACTCCAAGTCTTCTGGGTTGCTTCCGATCCAAAAATAAGTTCCGTGAAATTTCAGGCCAATTGGACTCCGTTTGATTTTCCTTTTCTGCGATACTCTAAAACAAGGAAAAAACAGAAACTGGCACTGGGCTCTAGGTTAATAGGTTAGTCCCAAAAATCGTATAAAATAGCACCTAAATACATATAAAACATCCAAGGTTGATAATATAATAGCATGGAACAATCAAAAATTATAGATACGTTGGAGACGTGTCAGCATCCCCAAGCTTAATTCCTGCTCGTCCTCGAGTAGCTAAATGATAAAAACAGAATTTTTGATGTGGAATGCTTCCTAACATATTTCTCTAAGTAATTCTCTTCATTTTGGCATAAATGTTCAGATTCATAAGATTCAAGACAAAAGTTTAATATTGACATAGAAACAATAATACTTCAAGCATACTAACTATGCAATCATGTCTTCTCAAAATAACATGACCAAAGAAAGTTCATCCCTACAAAACCATATAGTTTGTTCATGCTCCATTTTCGTCACACAAGAATGCTCTCATCATGCACAGCCCCTATGACAAGCCAAGAAATTGTTTCATACTTTAGTAATCTCAAACTCATAAACCTTCACGCAATACATGAGCGCGAGCCATGGACATAGCACTATGGGTGGAATAGAATATGATGATGGGGGTTATGTGGAGAAGACAAAAAAGGAGAAAGTCTCACATCAACGAGGCTAATCAATGGGCTAGGGAGATGCCCATCAATTGATGTCAATGCAAGGAGTAGGGATTGCCATGCAACGGATGCACTAGAGCTATAAATGTATGAAAGCTCAACAAAAGAAACTAAGTGGGCGTGCATCCAACTTGCTTGCTCACGAAGACCTAGGGCACTTGAGGAGGCCCATTGTTGGAATATACAAGCCAAGTTCTATAATGAAAGATTCCCACTAGTAAATGAAAGTAAGAAAGCAAGAGACTCTCTATCATAAAGATCATGGTGCTACTTTAAAGCACAAGTGTGGAAAAAGGATAGTAGCATTGTCCCTTATATGTATATGGCCTTTCTTTTTTTCATTTGGCCTTTCTCTTTTTTTGGCTTTTTTTGGGGACAATGCTCTATTAACGATGATCATCACACTTCTATTTATTTACAACTCGATACTAGAACAAAGTATGACTCTATATGAATGCCTCCGGCGGCGTACCGGGATTGCGATGAATCAAGTGTGACATGTATGAAAAAATATGAATGGTGGCTTTGCCACAAATACGATGTCAACTACATGATCATGCAAAGTAATATGACAATGATGATGCGTGTCATAATGAACGGAACAGTGGAAAGTTGCATGGCAATATATCTCGGAATGGCTATGGAAATGTCATAATAGGTAGGTACGGTGACTGTTTTGAGGAAGATATAAGGAGGTTTATGTGTGACAGAGCGTATCGTATCACGGGGTTTGGATGCACCGGCGAAGTTTGCACCAACTCTCAATGTGAGAAAGGGCAATGCACGGTACCGAAGAGGCTAGCAATGATGGAAGGGTGAGAGTGCGTATAATCCATGGACTCAACATTAGTCATAAAGAACTCACATCCTTATTGCAAAATTCTACAAGTCATCAAAAATCAAGCATTACGCGCATGCTCCTAGGGGGATAGATTGGTAGGAAAAGACCATTGCTCATCCCCGACCGCCACTCATAAGGAAGACAATCAAATAACACCTCATGTTTCAAATTTGTTACACAACGTTTACCATACGTGCATGCTACGAGACTTGCAAACCTCAACACAAGCATTTCTCAAATTTACAACTACTCAACTAGCACGACTTTGATATTATTACCTCCATATCTCAATACAATCATCAAGTATCAAACTTCTCTTAGTATTCAATGCACTCTATATGAAAGTTTTTATTAATCTTGAATACCTAGCATATTAGGATTATTTAAGCAAATTACCATGATATTTAAGACTCTCAAAATAATCTAAGTGAAGCATGAGAGTTCATCTATTTCTTCAAAATAAAACTACCACCATGCTCTAAAAGATATAATTGAAGTACAAGAGCAAACAACAAACTACTTCGAAAGATATAAGTGAAGATCAATGAGTACTTGAATAATTATGCAACTATATGAAGACTCTCTAACATTTAAGAATTTCAGATCTTGTTATTTAATCGAAACAGCAAGCAAAACAAAAGAAAATAAAATGACGCTCCAAGCAAAACACATATCATGTGGCGAATAAAAATATAGCTCCAAGTAAAGTTACCGATGAACGAAGTCGAAAGAGGGGATGCCTTCCAGGGCATCCACAAGATTAGGCTCTTGGTTGTCCTTGAATATTACCTTGGGGTGCCTTGGACATCCCCAAGCTTAGGCTCTTGCCACTCCTTATTCCATAGTCCATCGAATCTTTACCCAAAACTTGAAAATTTCACAACACAAAACTTAACAGAAAACTCGTAAGCTCCGTTAGTATAAGAAAGAAATCACCGTCATAAGTTACTGTAATGAACTCATTTTAAATTTATATTGGTGTAATATCTACTGTATTACAACTTCTCTATGGTTCATACCCTCCGATACTACTCATAGATTCATCAAAATAAGCAAACAACACGATGAAAACAGAATCTGTCAAAAACAGAACAGTCTGTAGTAATCTGAATCAAACGTATACTTCTGGAACTCATAAAATTCCCAAATAAATTTCTGGACGTGAGGAATTTATCTATTAATCGTCTGCAAGAATAATTAACTAATTATCACTCTCCAAATAAAAGTGGCAGCAATTCTCGTGAGCGCTAAAGTTTCTGTTTTTTACAGCAAGATCAACAAGACTTTCCCCAAGTCTTCCCAACGGTTTTACTTGGCACAAACACTAATTAAAACATAAAAACTCAATCATAACAGAGGCTAGATAAATTATTTATTACTAAACAGGAGCAAAAAGCAAGTAACAAAAATAAAGTTGGGTTGCCTCCCAACAAGCGCTTTCGTTTAACGCCCCTAGCTAGGCATGATGATTTCAATGATGCTCACATAAAGGATAAGAATTGAAACAAAAAGAGAGCATCATGAAGAATATTACTAGCACATTTAAGTCTAACCCACTTCCTATGCATAGGTATTTTGTGAGCAAACAACTTATGGGAACAATAATCAACTAGCATAGGAAGGCAAAACAAGCATAACTTCAAAACTTTATGCACATAGAGAGGAAACTTGATATTATTGCAATTCCTACAAGCATATGTTCCTCCCTCATAATAATTTTCAGTAGCATCATGAATGAATTCAACAATATAACCAACACCTAAAGCATTCTTTTCTGGATCTACAAGCATAGAAATTTTATTGCTCTCCACATAAGCAAAATTCTTCTCATTCGGAATAGTGGGAGTATCATAAGAGACTTGAATACTATAAATTATTTCCACATTAAAAGATTTATGTTCAGAGAAAGGGTACTCATAGTCATGACAAGTTTTATAAATATAATAATCACTACTCTTTATAGCATCAGTTTCATCACAATAATCATCATAAGTAGCAACTTCGTTCTCATCATAATCAATTGAAACCTCTTCCGAAATAATGGATACATCACTAAATAAAGTCATGACCTCTCCAAATCCACTTTCATAAATATAATCATCATAAATAGGAGGCATGCTTTCATCATAATGAATTTTCTCATCAAAACTTGGGGGACAAAAAATATCATCTTCATCAAACATTACTTCCCCAAGCTTGTGGCTTTGCATATCATTAGCATCATGGATATTCAAGGAATTCATACTAACAACATTGCAATCATGCTCATCATTCAAATATTTAGTGCAAACCATTTTAATGCATTCTTCTTCTAACACTTTGGCACAATTTTCCTTTCCATCATACTCACGAAATATATTAAAAAGATGATGCGTATGAGGCAAACTTAATCCCATTTTTTGTAATTTTCTTTTATAAACTAAACTAGTGATAAAACAAGAAACTAAAAGACTCGATTGCAAGATCTAAAGATATACCTTCAAGCACTCACCTCCTTGGCAATGGCACCAGAAAAGAGCTTGATGTCTACTACACAACCTTCTTCTTGTAGACATTGTTGGGCCTCCAAGTGCAGAGATTTGTAGGACAGTAGCAAATTTCCCTCAAGTGGATGACCTAAGGTTTATCAATCCGTAGGAGGCATAGGATGAAGATGGTCTCTCTCAAGCAACCCTGCAACCAAATAACAAAGAGTCTCTTGTGTCCCCAACACACCCAATACAATGGTAAATTGTATAGGTGCACTAGTTCGGCGAAGAGATGGTGATACAAGTGGTATATGGATGGTAGATAATAGTTTTTGTAATCTGAAAATATAAAAACAGCAAGGTAACTAATGATAAAAGTGAGCGTAAACGGTATTTCAATGCTAGGAAACAAGGCCTAGGGTTCATACTTTCACTAGTGCAAGTTCTCTCAACAATAATAACATAATTGGATCACATAACTATCCCTCAACATGCAACAAAGAGTCACTCCAAAGTCACTAATAGCGGAGAACGAACGAAGAGATTATGGTAGGGTACGAAACCACCTCAAAGTTATTCTTTCCAATCAATCCGTTGAGCTATTCCTATAAGTGTCACAAACAGCCCTAGAGTTCGTACTGGAATAACACCTTAAGACACAAATCAACCAAAACCCTAATGTCACCTAGATACTCCAATGTCACCTCAAGTATCCGTGGGTATGATTATACGATATGCATCACACAATCTCAGATTCATCTATTCAACCAACACATAGAACCTCAAAGAGTGCCTCAAAGTTTCTACCGGAGAATCACGACGAAAATGTGTGCCAACCCCAATGCATAGGTTCATGGGCGGAACCCGCAAGTTGATCACCAAAACATACATCAAGTGAATCACGTGGTATCCCATTGTCACCATAGATATGCACGGCAAGACATACATCAAGTGTTCTCAAATCTTTAAGACTCAATCCGATAAGATAACTTCAAAGGGAAAACTCAATCCATTACAAGAGAGTAGAGGGGGAGAAGAAACATCATAGGATCCAACTATAATAGCAAAGTTCGCGATACATCAAGATCGTACCACCTCAAGAACACGAGAGAGTGATCAAACACATAGCTACTGGTACATACCATCAGCCCCGAGGGAGAACTACTCCCTCCGCATCATGAAGAGCACCGGGATGATGAAGATGGACACCAGAGAGGGGTTTCCCCCTTCGGCAGGGTGCCGGAACGGGTCTAGATTGGCTTTCGGTGGCTACGGAGGCTTCTGGTGGCAGAACTCCCGATCTATTGTGCTCCCCGATCGTTTTAGTGTATATGGAGATATATAGGTGGAAGAAGTACGTCAGGGGAGCCACGAGGGTGGAGGGCGTGCCCAGGGGGGTGTGCGCGCCCCCCTGCCTCGTGGCTTCCTTGTTGCTTCCCTTACGTGGACTCCAAGTCTCCCGGGTTGCTTCCCTTCCAAAAATAAGTTTCGCGAAGTTTCAGGTCAATTGGACTCCGTTTGATTTTCCTTTTCTGCGATACTCTAAAACAAGGAAAAAAACAGAAACTGACACTGGGCTCTAGGTTAATAGGTTAGTCCAGAAAATCATATAAAATAGCATATAAATGCATATAAAACATTCAAGATTGATAATATAATAGCATGGAACAATCAAAAATTATATATACGTTGGAGACGTATCAGCCATCGAGCTGAACGTGTGCTTAACTCGGAGGTGCCGTACGTTCGGTACTTGATCGGTCGGATCGTGAAGACGTACGACTACATCAACCGCGTTGTGCTAACGCTTCCGCTTTCGGTCTACGAGGGTACGTGGACAACACTCTCCCCTCTCGTTGCTATGCATCGCCATAATCCTGTGTGTGCGTAGAATTTTTTTGAAATTACTACGTTCCCCAACAGTGGCATCCGATCCTGGTTTTATGCGTAGATGTTATATGCACGAGTAGAACACAAGTGAGTTGTGGGCGATATAAGTCATACTGCTTACCAGCATGTCATACTTTGGT
Organism: Triticum urartu; assembly: GCF_003073215.2. NCBI lineage: Eukaryota > Viridiplantae > Streptophyta > Magnoliopsida > Poales > Poaceae > Triticum > Triticum urartu. The sequence goes on along the minus strand of NC_053027.1, from coordinate 91,686,343 downwards.
TCGGCGGTATTGTTGGATGAAGCGGCCCGGACCGACATTACGCGTACGCTTACGCGAGGCTGGTTCTAGCGATGTGCTTTGCACACAGGTGCCTGGCGGGTGTCAGTTTCTCCAACTTTAGTTGAACCAAGTGTGGCTATGCCCGGTCCTTGAGAAGGTTAAAACATCACTAACTTGACAAACTATCATTGTGATATCTATTAATGGTTCTTGCTCAGCCCATAGCAGCCACGTAAAACTTGCAACAACAAAGTAGAGGACATCTAACTTGTTTTTGCAGGGCATGTTATGATGTGATATGGTCAAGGCATGATGCTATATTTTATTGTATGAGATGATCATGTTTTGCAACCGAGTTATCGGCAACTGGCAGGAGCCATATGGTTGTCGCTTTATTGTATGCAATGCAATCGCCCTGTAATGCTTTACTTTATCACTAAGCGGTAGCGATAGTCATGGAAGCATAAGTTGGCAAGACGACAACGATGCTACGATGGAGATCAAAGTGTCGCGCCGGTGACAATGGTGATCATAACGGTGCTTCGGAGATGAAGATCACAAGCACAAGATGATGATGGCCATATTATCACTTATATTGATTGCATGTGATGTTTATCTGTTATGCATCTTATCTTGCTTAGATTGACGGTAGCATTATAAGATGATCTCTCACTAAATTATCAAGGTATAACTGTTCTCCCTAAGTATGCACCATTGCAAAAGTTCTTCGTGCTGAAACACCACATGATGATCGGGTGTGATAGGCTCTACGTTCAAATACAACAGGTGCAAAATAGTTGCACAGGCGGAATACTCAGGTTAAACTTGACGAGCCTAGCATATGCAGATATGGCCTCGAAACACTGGAGACCGAAAGGTCGAGCGTGAATCATATAGTAGATATGATCAACATAGTGATGTTCACCATTGAAAACTACTCTATGTCACGTGATGATCGGACATGGTTTAGTTGATTTGGATCACGTGATCACTTAGAGGATTAGACGGATGTCTATCTAAGTGGGAGTTCTTAAGTAATATGATTAATTGAACTTTAATTTATCATGAACTTAGTCCTGGTAGTATTAGCATATCTATGTTGTAGATCAATAGCTCGCGTTTACCTCCCCTGTTTTATTTTTGATACGTTCCTAGAGAAAACTAAGTTGAAAGATGTTAGTAGCAAGGATGCGGACTGGATCCGTGATCTGAGGTTTATCCTCACTGCTGCACAGAAGAATTATGTCCTTGATGCACCGCTAGGTGACAGACCTATTGCAGGAGCAGATACAGACGTTATGAACGTTTGGCTAGCTCAATATGATGACTACTTGGTAGTTTAGTGCACCATGCTTAACGGCTTAGAATCGGGACTTCAAAGACGTTTTGAACGTCATGGACCATATGAGATGCTCCAGGAGTTGAAGTTAATATTTCAAGCAAATACCCGAGTTGAGAGATATGAAGTCTCCAACAAGTTCGATAGCTAAAAGATGGAGGAGAATAGCTCAAGCAGTGAGCATGTGCTCAGATTGTCTAGGTACTACATCGCTTGAATCAAGTGGGAGTTAATCTTCCAGATAAGATAGTGATTGACAGAATTCTCTAGTCACCATCACCAAGTTAGTAGAACTTCGTGATGAACTATAGTATGCAAGGGATGATAAAAATGATTCCCGAGCTTTTCATGATGATGAAATCGATGAAGGTAGAAATCAAGAAAAAGAATCAAGTGTTGATGATTAACAAGACCACTAGTTTCAAGAAAAGGGCAAAGGGAAGAAGGGGAACTTAAAAAAGAACGACAAGCAAGTTGCTGCTCCCGTGAAGAATCCCAAAGCTAGACCCAAGCCTGAAAATGAGTGCTTCTACTGCAAAGGAAATGGTCACTGGAAGCAGAACTGCTCCAAATATTTGGCGGATAAGAAGGATGGCAAAGTGAACAAAGGTATATTTTATATACATGTTATTGATGTGTACTTTACTAGTGTTTATAGAAACCCCTCAGTATTTGATACTAGTTCAGTTGCTAAAATTAGTAACTTGAAACGGAAGTTGCAGAATGAATAGAGACTACTTAAGGGTGAAGTGACGATGTGTGTTGGAAGTGGTTCCAAGATTGATATGATCATCATTGCACACTCCCTATACTTTCGGGATTAGTGTTGAACCTAAATAAATGTTATTTGGTGTTTGCATTGAGCATGAATATGATTCGATCATGTTTATTGCAATACGGTTATTCATTTAAATCAAAGAATAATTGTTGTTCTATTTACATGAATAAAACCTTCTATGGTCATACACTCAATATAAATAGTTTATTTAATCTCGATCGTAGTGATACACATATTCATAAAATTGAAGCCAGAAGATGCAAAGTTAATAATGATAGTGCAACTTAATAGTGGCACCGCCATTTAGGTCATATTGGTGTAAAGCGCATGAAGAAACTCCATGCTGATGGGATTTTGGAATCACTTGATTATGAATCACTTGATGCTTGCGAACCATGCCTTATGGGCAAGATGACTAAGACTCTGTTCTCCGGAACAATGGAGCGAACAACTGACTTATTGGAAATAATACATACTGATGTATCCGATCCGATGAGTGTTGAGGCTCGCGGCGGGTATCGTTATTTTCTGACCTTCACAGATGATTTGAGGAGATATGGGTATATCTACTTGATGAAACATAAGTCTGAAACATTTGAAAAGTTCATATAATTTCAGAGTGAAGTGGAAAATCATCGTAACAAGAAAATAAAGTTTCTATGATCTGATCGTGGAGAAGAATATTTGAGTTATGAGTTTGGTCTTCATTTGAAACAATGCGGAATAGTTTCGCAACTCACGCCACCTAGAACACCATTGCATAATGGTGTGTCTGAACATCGTAACCGTACTTTATTAGATATGGTGCAATCTATGATGTCTCTTACCGATTTACCACTATTGTTTTGGGGTTATGCATTAGAGACAGCTGCATTCACGTTAAATAGGGCACCATCTAAATCCATTGAGACGACACCATATGAACTGTGGTTTGGCAAGAAACCAAAGTTGTCGTTTCTTAAAGTTTGGGGTTGCGATGCTTATGTGAAAAAGTTTCATCCTAATAAGCTCAAACCCAAATCGGAGAAATGTGTCTTCATAGGATACCCAAAGGAGACAGTTGGTTACACCTTCTATCACAGATCCGAAGGCAAGACATTCATTGCTAAGAATGGACCCTTTCTAGAGAAGGAGTTTCTCTCGAAAGAAGTGAGTGGGAGGAAAGTAGAGCTTGATGAGGTAACTGTACCTGCTCCCTTATTGGAAAGTAGTTCATCACAGAAATCTGTTCCTCTGACTCCTACACCAATTAGTGAGGAAGCTAATGATGATGATCATGTAACTTCAGATCAAGTTACTACCGAACATCGTAAGCCAAGCAGAGTAAGATCCACACCAGAGTGGTACGGTAATCTTGTTCTGGAGGTCATGTTACTTGACCATGACGAACCTACGAACTATGAGGAAGCGATGATGAGCCCAGATTCCGCAAAATGGCTTGAGGCCATGAAATATGAGATGGGATCCATGTATGAGAACAAAGTGTGGACTTTGGTTGACTTGCCCAATGATCGGCAAGCCATAGAAAATAAATGGATCTTCAAGAGGAAGACGGACGCTAATAGTAGTGTTACGATCTACAAAGCTAGACTTGTCGAAAAAGGTTTTGACAAAGTTCAAGGTGTTGACTATGATGAGATTTTCTCACTCGTAGCGATGCTTAAGTCTGTCCGAATCATGTTAACAATTTGTCACATTTTATGAAATCTGGCAAATGGATGTCAAAACTACATTCCTTAATGGATTTCTTAAAGAAGAGTTGTATATGATACAACCAGAAGGTTTTGTCGATCCTAAAGGTGCTAACAAAAAGTACAAGCTCCAGCGATCCATCTATGGACTGGTGCAAGCATCTCGGAGTTGGAATATACGCTTTGATGAGTTGATCAAAGCATATAGTTTTATACAGACTTGCGGTGAAGCCTGTATTTACAAGAAAGTGAGTGGGAGCACTACAGCATTTCTGATAAATATATGTGAATGACATATTGTTGATCGGAAATAATGTAGAATTTTCTGGAAAGCATAAAGGAGTATTTGAAAGGAGTTTTTCAAAGAAAGACCTCGGTGAAGATGCTTACATATTGAGCATCAAGATCTATAGAGATAGATCAAGACGCTTGATAAGTTTTTTCAATGAATACATACCTTAACAAGATTTTGAAGTAGTTCAAAATGGAACAGTCAAAGAAAGAGTTCTTGCGTGTGTTACAAGCTGTGAAATTGAGTAAGACTCAAAGCCCGACCACGGCAGAAGATAGAAAGAGAATGAAAGTCATTCCCTATGCCTCAGCCATAGGTTCTATAAAGTATGCCATGCTGTGTACCAGATATATTGTATACCCTACACCGAGTTTGGCAAGGGAGTACAATAGTGATCTAGGAGTAGATCACTGAACAGCGGTCAAAATTATCCTTAGTAGAATAAGGATATGTTTCTCGATTATGGAGGTGACAAAAGGTTCGCCGTAAAGGGTTACGATACGTCTCCGTCGTATCTATAATTTTTGATTGTTCCATGCCAATATTCTACAACTTTCATATACTTTTAGCAACTTTTTATACTATTTTTGGGACTAACATATTGATCCAGTGCCCAGTGCCAGTTCCTGTTTGTTGCATGTTTTTTGTTTCACAGAATATCCATATCAAACGGAGTCCAAACGGGATAAAAACTGACGGAGATTTTTTTTGGAATATTTATGATTTTTGGGAAGAAAAATCCATGCGAGACGATGCCCGAGTGGGCCACGAGGCAGGGGGGCGCCCCTGACCCTCGTGGCCACCCCGTAAGGCAGTTGATGCCCTTGTTTCGCTGCAAGAAAGCTAATATCCGGATAGAGATCGTGTTAAAATTTCATCCCAATCGGAGTTACGGATCTCCGGGAATATAAGAAACGGTGAAAGGGAAGAATCTGAGAACGCGGAAACAGAGAGAGACAGAGAGACAGATCCAATCTCGGAGGGGCTCTCGCCCCTCCATGCCATGGATACCAAGAACAAGAGGGGAAACCCTTCTCCCATCTAAGGAGGAGGTTAAGGAAGAAGAAGAAGGAGGGGGCTCTTTCCCCCTCACTTCCGGTGGCACCGGAGTGCCACCGGGGGCCATCATCATCACCGCAATCTTCACCAACAACTTCACCGCCATCATCACCAACTCTTCCCCCCTCTATGCAGCGGTGTAACCTCTCTCTTACCCGCTGTAATCTCTACTTAAACATGGTGCTCAACGCTATATAGTATTTCCCAATGATGTATGGCTATCCTATGATGTTTGAGTAGATCCGTTTTGTCCTATGGGCTATTTGATGATCAAGATTGGTTTGAGTTGCATGTTTTATTATTGGGGCTGTCCTATGGTGCTCTCCGTGTCGCACAAGCGTGAGGGATCCCCGCTGCAGGGTGTTGCAATACGTTCATGATTCGCTTATAGTGGGTTGCGTGAGTGACTGAAACACAAACCCGAGTAAGGGGGTTGTTGCGTATGGGATAAAGAGGACTTGATGCTTTAATGCTATGGTTGGGTTTTACCTTAATGATATTTAGTAGTTGCGGATGCTTGCTAGAGTTCCAATCATAAGTGCATATGATCCAAGTAGAGAAAGTATGTTAGCTTATGCCTCTCCCTCATATAAAATTGCAATAGTGATTACCGATCTAGTTATCGATTGCCTAGGGACAAATAACTTTCTCGTAACAAAAAGCTCTTTACTAAAACTAACTTAGTTGTGTCTTTACCTAAACAGCCCCTACCTTTTATTTACGTGCTCTTTATATTCTTGCAAACCTATCCAAAAACACCTACAAAGTACTTCTAGTTTCATACTTGTTTTAGGTAAAGCGAACGTTAAGCGTGCGTAGAGTTATATCGGTGGTCGATAGAACTTGAGGGAATATTTGTTCTACCTTTAGCTCCTCGTTGGGTTCGACACTCTTACTTATCGAAAGAGGCTACAATTGATCCCCTATACTTGTGGGTTATCAGGTTACGTCAATGCAAGTTTTGACACTGATCCATATGACTCTAAGTCTCAATCTGGATACATATTGAAAGTGGGAGCAATTAGCTAGAGTAGCTCCGTGCAGAGCATTGTTGACATAGATTTTTGCAAAATACATATAGATCTGAATGTGGCAGACCCGTTGACTAAACTTCTCTCACAAGCAAAACATGATCACACCTTAGTACTCTTTTGGGTGTTAATCACATAGAGATGTGAACTAGATTATTGACTCTAGTAAACCCTTTGGGTGTTGGTCACATGACGATGTGAACTATGGGTGTTAATCACATGGTGATGTGAACTATTGGTGTTGAATCACATGGCGATGTGAACTAGATTATTGACTCTAGTGCAAGTGGGAGACTGAAGGAAATATGCCCTAGAGGCAATAATAAAGTTATTATTTATTTCCTTATTTCATGATAAATGTTTATTCATGCTAGAATTGTATTAACCGGAAACTTAGTACATGTGTGAATACATAGCCAAACAGAGTGCCACTAGTATGCCTCTACTTCACTAGCTCGTTGAATCAAAGATGCTTAATTTTCCTAACCATAGACATGAGTTGTCATTTGATTAAACGGGATCACATCATTAGGAGAATGATGTGATTACCTTGACCCATTCCGTTAGCTTAGCACACGATCGTTTAGTATTCTGCCATTGCTTTTCTCATGACTTATACATGTTCCTATGACTATGAGATTATGCAACTCCCGTTTACCGGAGGAACACTTTGTGTGCTACCAAACGTCACAACATAACTGGGTGATTATAAAGGTGCTCTACAGGTGTCTCCGAAGGTACTTGTTGGGTTGGCGTATTTCGAGATTAGGATTCGTCACTCCGATTGTGGGAGAGGTATCTCTAGGCCCACTCGGTAATGCACATCACTATAAGCCTTGCAAGCATTGCAACTAATGAGTTAGTTGCGGGATGATGTATTACAGAACGAGTAAAGAGACTTTCCGGTAACGAGATTGAACTAGGTATGAAGATACCGACGATCGAATCTCGGGCAAGTAACATACCGATGACAAAGGGAACAACGTATGTTGTTATGCGGTTTGACCGATAAAGATCTTCGTAGAATATGTAGGAGCCAATATGAGCATCTAGGTTCCGCTATTGGTTATTGACCGGAGACGTGTCTCGGTCATGTCTACATAGTTCTCGAACCCGTAGGGTCCGCACGCTTAACGTTCGATGACGATATGTATTGTGAGTTATGTGATTTGACGTACCGAAGGTTGTTCGGGGTCCCGGATGAGATCATGTACATGACGAGGAGTCTCGAAATGGTCGAGACATAAAGATTGATATATTGGAAGCCTATATGTGGATATCAAAAGTGTTCCGGGTGAAATCGGGATTTTACCGGAGTACCGGGGGTTACCGGAACCCCCCCCAGGGGTTTAATGGGCCAAGATGGTCCTTAGTGGAGAAGAGGAGGGGCGGCCAGGGAAGGCCGCGCGCCCCCTCCCCCTCTAGTACGAATTGGACAAGGAGGGGGCGGCGCCCCCTTTCCTTCTTCTCTCCCTCCTCCTTCTCCCTTCTCCTACTCCAACTAGGAAAGGAGGGAGTGGCGCGCCTCCTCCTAGCCGGCCGCCTCTCCCCCTTCCTCCTTTATATACGGGGGTAGGTGCACCTCTAGACACAACAATTGATCTCTTGTATCTCTTAGCCGTGTGTGGTGCCCCCTCCACCATAGTCCACCTCGATAATATCATAGCGGTGTTTAGGCGAAGCCCTGTGTCTATAGAACATCATCATCATCACCACGTCGTCGTGCTGACGGAACTCTCCCTCAAAGCTCGGCTGGATCGGAGTTCGAGGGACGTCATCGAGCTGAACATGTGCTTAACTCGAAGGTGCTGTACGTTCGGTACTTGATCGGTCGGATCGTGAAGACGTACGACTACATCAACCGTGTTGTGCTAACGCTTTCGCTTTCGGTCTACGAGGGTACATGGACTACACTCTCCCCTCTCGTTGCTATGCATCACCATGATCATGTGTGTGCATAGAATTTTTTTGATATTACTACGTTCCCCAACAGTTATTCCCATGATACATAATGTCTTTGGCAATCTGTATCTTCTGCTTTGTCAGCCATGCTCTACTTCCGAGCTTGAGTTAATTGCTCTTGAAGTTTGTAGTATATGTTCCTAAGATACCCGATGGGTTGAACCAATGCCTTCCCTAATCTGTGCAAACCCGAAAGATTTCACGGGTCATACTTATCTCGTACTGCACTAGGTAAAACTTTCAACAACTAATGCCATTTTCGAAAAGCGAGAAGTGAATGGAATGTTATACATTGAAGAAGTGGAAGTCGACCTTGAACTTATCTTCATGCCCATGGACATGATGTAGATCCTATCATGGAAGCTTCTTGTAATAATAACTGTTTCCTTGATATAATATCATCTTGTGTCTATGAATTGATCCTTTGCAATCGTGGTTTCAACCATATTGTCTTTCTTTGATCCCATTTCTCGGACGAGTAAAATACTTGGCTTCTCAGATCAGTACGCCTGCCCAACCACTATTTTGATCTACCTTCGAGTATTACCCCTGGTATCTCGAGGATTTCACCCCATTGCACTACATGTTATGCATTTCTGATGAAGTAGTAGCTTTCCCCGTAATAGTCCCTCCACGGGTTCTGGGTTGTCATCAATCGAGAACACGGATTAGTGAATCGAATCAACACTGTGATTCAATACTCCTAGTACTTTGTTGTTGAGACGTTTAATACTCCATCACGTCATTCCTAGCCTGATCGGCTATACCATTATTGGGCTAATTTTTAACTGGCTACCAGGTCCTTCTTCACGGAGCACAAATTTCGACAGTGAGCTAATCTTACGTCGATCGTCCTTGTCATATCATTTCTCCTTGAATAGCAAACTTGATTTTGAGTTTGTTTCATACCCATGGTCCTGATAACTTTCGCTTCACCCTTCCTTTTGCTTGATGTCATCGATGATCGATTATAACCTGATGAAACCCCTCGACAAGTATGTCGTGATCATCGTCAACATTTTGACTCCTTCCAGGATATCAATTGGATTCTTGATGAGAAGTACCATCCTTGCCCTCGATGATTTGTGTTATCATCGACCACCTTATTGCCTTCCGTTCAACACAAACTTGTTCGTGTTTCCTGATATACCTCGAGATCCTTGCTACCCAGCATTTGTTCTTTACCTTGGAGTATTACCATCTTTTATGTCAAGAATGTCGTGAGAATTTCACCACCTCTTAAGAATTCTTGATACAGGTGATACTCCTTGCCATATCCATTCACTGCTTGGTCCCTGAGGGAGTCCTGGATTAGGGGGTCTCCGGACAGCCGGACTATATCCTTTGGCCGGACTGTTGGACTATGAAGATACAAGATTGAAGACTTCGTCTCGTGTCCGGATAGGACTCTACTTGGCGTGGAAGGCAAGCTAGGCAATACGGATATGTATATCTCCTCCTTTGTAATTGACATTGTGTAACCCTAGCCCTCTCCGGTGTCTATATAAACCGGAGGGTTTTAGTCCGTAGGACAACATACAATCATACCATAGGCTGGCTTCCAGGGTTTAGCCTCTCCGATCTCATGGTAGATCAACTCTTGTAATACCCATATCATCAAGAATAAATCAAGTAGGACGTAGGGTTTTACCTCCATCAAGAGGGCCCGAACATGGGTAAAACATCGTGTCCCCTGCCTCCTGTTACCATCCGCCTTAGACACACAGTTCGTGACCCCCTACCCGAGATCCGCCGGTTCTGACACCGACATTGGTGCTTTCATTGAGAGTTCCTCTGTGTCGTCGCCGTTAGGCTTGATGGATCCTACGATCATCGATAGCGATGCAGTCCAGGGTGAGACTTTTTTCCCCGGACAGATCTTTGTGTTCGGAGGCTTTGCACTGCGGGCCAACGCGCTTGGCCATCTGGAGCAGATCGAAAGTTACGTCCCTGGCCACCAGGTCAGGTTTGGAAGCTTAAACTACACAACCAATATCTGCGGAGACTTGATCTTCGACGGATTCGAGCCCTTGCCTTGTGCGCCACGCGGTCACGATGAGTATGATCTAGCTCTACCATCGGACAGTGTTCAAGAAATCGCACCGGCAGCCGCTCCGACCCTCAATTCGGAGCCAGTTGCGCCATCCATGGACGGGTGGATAGACCCCGCCACGGAGGCCGTATCCTTTGCGGCGATCGAGCCGAATATCGACCTTACCCTTCACGAGAGCCGTGTTGCTAAACTGCCGGATCCTTCTCCGGCCACGGACTCCGAACCGCCTGCGCCCGTTCCTGTCGAATCCGATTGGGCGCCGATCATGGAGTTTACCTCCGTGGATATTTTTCAGCACTCACCCTTTGGCGACATACTGAACTCATTAAGGTCTCTCTCCTTGTCAGGAGGATCCTGGCCAAACTATGTCCGGCAGGATTGGAATGCGGATGACGAAGAAATTCGCCACCCACCCACCACCCACTTAGTAGCCACTGTCGACGACTTAACCGACATGCTCGACTTCGACTCCGAAGACATCGACGGTATGGACGATGATGCGGGAGACGAAGAGGAACCACTGCCCACAGGGCACTGGACAACCACCTCATCATACGATATATACATGGTGGACACACCCAAAGAAGGCAATGGTGACGAGACAACGGAGGATGACCCCTCGAAGAAGCAACCCAAGCGCCGGCGTCAGCGGCGCCGCTCTAAGTCCCGCCAAGGCAAAAGCGGTGATATCGGCATAGGAGATAATAGCACTCCGGCAGTGCCGAAGACGACAACAATCCCCTCCAGCAAGATTTAGGGCAGTAGGATGGAGAAGCCAGCCCTCCAGAGAGAGCGGCAGATGGAGAGGCGAAGGATGATAATTACATGCCTCCCTCCGAAGATGAGGCAAGCCTCGACGATGACGAATTCGTCGTGCCTGAGGATCCCGTTGATCAAGAGCGCTTCAAGCGCCGGCTTATAGCCACGACAAATAGCCTTAAGAAAAAGCAACAACAGCTTCAAGCTGATCAAGATTTGCTAGCCGACAGATGGACCGAAGTCCTGGCGGCCGACGAATATAAACTCGAACGCCCCTCCAAGAGTTACCCAAAGTGCAGGTTGCTACCCCGACTGGAGGAGGAAGCACCATCCCCGGTGTATGACGCGGCTGATCGGCCACCTCGTGGCCGCGACAGAGAGGCATTCCAGCCAAAAGCTCAGCCCGCACCCCGACGCCATTCAAATAAAAAGGCATGGGGAAATACGCCAGACCTGCGAGACGTATTGGAGGACAAAGCAAAACACGCAAGATCAATCTACGGATAACGAGGGTGTGCCACTATGCGAGATGATAATCGTCACGCCGGATACAGTAAAAGTAAGTCCGGCCGGGCCGAACACAGCGGGAAGGACTCATTTGAGCTGCGTCGTGATATAGCCCAGTACAGAGGCGCCGCACACCCCTTATGCTTAACAGATGAAGTAATGGATCATCAATCCCAGAGGGTTTCAACCCCGTAAATATAGAATCATACGACGGCACAACAGATCCTGCGGTATGGATCGAGGATTTCCTCCTGCATATCCACATGGCCCGCGGTGATGACCTACACGCCATCAAATACCTCCCACTCAAACTCAAAGGACTAGCTCGTCATTGGCTCAACAGCTTGCCAGCAGAGTCCATTGGCTGTTGGGAAGATCTGGAAGCCGCATTCCTCGACAACTTTCAGGGCACTTATGTGCGACCACCAGATGCCGATGACTTGAGCCACATAATTTAGCAGCCAGAGGAATCGGCCAGGCAATTCTGGACACGGTTCCTAACAAAGAAAAATCAAATCGTTGACTGTCCGGATGCAGAGGCCCTAGCAGCTTTCAAGCACAACATCCGCGACGAATGGCTCGCCCGACACCTTGGCCAGGAAAAGCCAAAATCTATGGCAGCCCTCACGACACTCATGACCCGCTTTTGTGCAGGAGAAGACAGCTGGCTGGCTCGCAGAAATAACATATCAAAGAACCATGGTACTTAGGATACCAAGGATGGCAATGGCAGGTCACGTCGCAACAAACATAAGCACCGCATTAACAGTGACAATACCGAGGATACAGCAGTTAATGCCGGATTCAAAGGCTCTAAACCCGGTCAGCGGAAAAAGCCATTCAAAAGAAGCACTCCGGGCCCGTCCAGTTTGGACCGTATACTCGATCGCTCGTGCCAAATACATGGCACCCCCAACAAGCCAGCCAACCACACCAACAGGGATTGTTGGGTGTTCAAGCAGGCCGGCAGGATAAATGCCGAAAACAAAAATAAGGGGTCACATAGAGATGACGAGGAGGAGCCCCGGCAGCCGAACACCGGAGGACAGAAGAGGTTCCCCCCACAAGTGCGGACGGTGAACATGATATACGCAACCCACATCCCCAAGAGGGAGCGGAAGCGCGCGCTCAGGGACGTATATGCGTTGGAGCGAGTCGCCCCAAAGTTCAACCCATGGTCTTCCTGCCCGATCACCTTCGACCGCAAAGACCACCCCACTAGTATCCGTCATGGCGGATTCGCCGCATTTGTCTTAGACCCAATCATTGACGGATTTCACCTCACTCGAGTCCTTATGGATGGCGGCAGCAGCCTGAACCTGCTTTATCAGGACACAGTGCGCAAAATGGGTATAGACCCCTCAAGGATCAAACCCACCAAAACGACCTTTAAAGGCGTCATACCAGGTGTAGAGGCCCATTGCACAGGCTCAGTAACACTGGAAGTGGTCTTCGGATCTACGGATAACTTCCGAAGCGAAGAGTTAATCTTCGACATAGTCCCGTTCCGCAGTGGCTACCATGCACTGCTCAGGCGAACCGCATTTGCGAGATTCAATGCGGTACCGCATTATGCATATCTCAAGCTCAAGATGCCAGGACCTCGGGGGGTCATAACAGTCAATGGAAACACAAAGCGCTCTCTCCGCACGGAGGAGCACACTGCGGCCCTCGCAGCAGAAGCGCAAAGCAGCCTCTTAAGGATGTCCACTAGTTCGGCGATTAAGGACCCGGACACCTTCAAGCGCGCCCGGAGTAATCGGCAACTGGACCGCCTGGCACGTTCCGAGCTCGCATTGTTGGGGAACGTAGTAATTTCAAAAAAATTCCTACGCACACGCAAGATCATGGTGATGCATAGCAATGAGAGGGGAGAGTATGATCTACGTACCCTTGTAGATCAACAACGGAAGCGCTAACTTGGTTGATGTAGTCGTACGTCTTCACGGCCCGACCGATCAAGCACCGAAACTACGACACCTCCGAGTTCTAGCACACGTTCAGCTCGATGACGATCCCCGGACTCCGATCCAGCAAAGTGTCAGGGAAGAGTTCCGTCAGCACGACGGCGTGGTGACGATCTTGATGTACTACCGTCGCAGGACTTCGCCTAAGCACCGCTACAATATTATCGAGGACTATGGTGGAAGGGGGCACCGCACACGGCTAAGAATATGATCACGTGGATCAACTTGTGTCTCTAGGGGTGCTCCCTGCCTCCGTATATAAAGGCTCAAAAGGGGGGGCGGCCAAGAGGAGGCGCGCCAGGAGGAGTCCTACTCCCTTCGGGAGTAGGACTCCCCCCTTTCCTAATTGGAATAGGATTCGCAGAGGGGGGGAAAGAGGAGAGAGAGGAGGAAGGGGGCCGGCCCCCTCTCCTTGTCCTATTCGGACCAAGGGGGGAGGGGCGCGCGGCCCATCTCTGGCCACCTCTCCTCTCTTCCACTAAGGCCCATATACCTCCCGGGGGGTTCCGGTAACCTCCCGGTAATCCGGTAAAATCCCGATTTCACCCGGAACACTTCCGATATCCAAATATAGGCTTCCAATATATCAATCTTTATGTCTCGACCATTTCGAGACTCCTCGTCATGTCCGTGATCACATCCGGGACTCGGAACAAACTTCGGTACATCAATATGCATAAACTCATAATATAACTGTCATCGAAACCTTAAGCGTGCGGACCCTACGGGTTCGAGAACAATGTAGACATGACCGAGACACGTCTCCGGTCAATAACCAATAGCGGAACCTAGATGCTCATATTGGCTCCTACATATTCTATGAAGATCTTTTATCGGTCAGACCACATAACAACATACGTTGTTCCCTTTGTCATCGGTATGTTACTTGCCCGAGATTCGATCGTCGGTATCCAATACCTAGTTCAATCTCGTTACCGGCAAGTCTCTTTACTCGTTCCGTAATCCATCATCCCGCAACTAACTCATTAGTCGCAATGCTTGCAAGGCTTATGTGATGTGCATTACCGAGAGGGCCCAGAGATACCTCTCCGACAATCGGAGTGACAAATCCTAATCTCGAAATACGCCAACCCAACATGTACCTTTGGAGACACTTGTAGAGCTCCTTTATAATCACCCAGTTACGTTGTGACGTTTGGTAGCACACAAAGTGTTCCTCCGGCAAACGGGAGTTGCATAATCTCATAGTCATAGGAACATGTATAAGTCATGAAGAAAGCAATAGCAACATACCAAACGATCGGGTGCTAAGCTAATGGAATGGGTCATGTGAATCAGATCATTCATCTAATGATGTGATCCTGTTAATCAAATGACAACTCTTTGTCCATGGTTAGGAAACATAACCATCTTTGATTAACAAGCTAGTCTGGTAGAGGCATACTAGTGACACTCTGTTTGTCTATGTATTCACACATTTATTATGTTTCCGGTTAATTCTAGCATGAATAATAAACTTTTATCATGATATATAAGGAAATAAATAATAACTTTATTATTGCCTCTAGGGCATATTTCCTTCAGTCTCCCACTTGCACTAGAGTCAATAATCTAGATTACACAGTAATGATTCTAACACCCATGGAGCCTTGGTGTTGATCATGTTTTGCTCGTGGAAGAGGCTTAGTCAACGGGTCTGCTACATTCAGATCCGTATGTATCTTGCAAATCTCTATGTCTCCCACCTGGACTAGATCCCGGATGGAATTGAAGCGTCTCTTGATGTGCTTGGTTCTCTTGTGAAATCTGGATTCCTTTGCCAAGGCAATTGCACCACTATTGTCACAAAACATTTTCATTGGACCCGATGCACTAGGTATGACACCTAGATCGGATATGAACTCCTTCATCCAGACTCCTTCATTCGCTGCTTCCGAAGCAGCTATGTATTCCGCTTCACACGTAGATCCCGCCACGACGCTCTATTTAGAACTGCACCAACTGACAGCTCCACCGTTTAATGTAAACACGTATCCGGTTTGCGATTTAGAATCGTCCGGATCAGTGTCAAAGCTTGCATCAACGTAACCGTTTACGATGAGCTCTTTGTCACCTCCATATACGAGAAACATATCCTTAGTCCTTTTCAGGTACTTCAGGATGTTCTTGACCGCTGTCCAGTGATCCACTCCTGGATTACTTTGGTACCTCCCTGCTAGACTTATAGCAAGGCACACATCAGGTCTGGTACACAGCATTGCATACATGATAGAGCCTATGGCTGACGCATAGGGAACATCTTTCATTTTCTCTCTATCTTCTGCAGTGGTCGGGCATTGAGTCTGACTCAACTTCACACCTTGTAACACAGGCAAGAACCCTTTCTTTGCTTGATCCATTTTGAACTTCTTCAAAATCTTGTCAAGGTATGTGCTTTGTGAAAGTCCAATTAAGCGTCTTGATCTATCTCTGTAGATCTTTATGCCTAATATGTAAGCAGCTTCACCGAGGTCTTTCATTGAAAAACTCTTATTCAAGTATCCCTTTATGCTATCCAGAAATTCTATATCATTTCCAATCAGTAATATGTCATCCACATATAATATCAAAAATGCTACAGAGCTCCCACTCACTTTCTTGTAAATACAGGCTTCTCCAAAGGTCTGTATAAAACCAAATGCTTTGATCACACTATCAAAGCATTTATTCTAACTCCGAGAGGCTTGCACCAGTCCATAAATGGATCGCTGGAGCTTGCACACTTTGTTAGCTCCCTTTGGATCGACAAAACCTTCCGGATGCATCATATACAACTCTTCTTCCAGAAATCCATTCAGGAATGCAGTTTTGACATCCATCTGCCAAATTTCATAATCATAAAATGCGGCAATTGCTAACATGATTCGGACAGACTTAAGCATCGCTACGGGTGAGAAGGTCTCATCGTAGTCAACCCCTTGAACTTGTCGAAAACCTTTTGCGACAAGTCGAGCTTTGTAGACAGTAATATTACCGTCAGCGTCAGTCTTCTTCTTGAAGATCCATTTATTCTCAATTGCTTGCCGATCATCGGGAAAGTCAACCAAAGTCCATACTTTGTTCTCATACATGGATCCCATCTCAGATTTCATGGCTTCAAGCCATTTTTCGGAATCTGGGCTCACCATCGCTTCTTCATAGTTCGTAGGTTCATCATGATCTAGTAGCATCACTTCCAGAACAGGATTACCGTACCACTCTGGCGCGGATCTTACTCTGGTTGATCTACGAGGTTCAGTAGTATCTTGTTCTGAAGTTTCATGATCATTATCATTAGCTTCCTCACTAATTGGTGTAGGTGTCGTAGAAACAGGTTTCTGTGATGTACTACTTTCCAATAAGGGAGCAGGTACAGTTACCTCATCAAGTTCTACTTTCCTCCCACTCACTTCTTTCGAGAGAAACTCCTTCTCTAGAAAGGAGCCATTCTTAGCAACGAATGTCTTGCCTTCGGATCTGTGATAGAAGGTGTACCCAACAGTCTCCTTTGGGTATCCTATGAAGACACATTTCTCTGATTTGGGTTCGAGCTTATCAGGTTGAAGCTTTTTCACATAAGCATCGCAGCCCCAAACTTTAAGAAACGACAACTTTGGTTTCTTGCCAAACCATAGTTCATAAGGTGTCGTCTCAACGGATTTTGATGGTGCCCTATTTAACGTGAATGCGGCCGTCTCTAAAGTATAACCCCAAAATGATAGCGGTAAATTTGTAAGAGACATCATAGATCGCACCATATCAAGTAAAGTACGATTACGACGTTCGGACACACCATTACGCTGAGGTGTTCCGGGTGGCGTGAGTTGCGAAACTATTCCGCATTGTTTCAGATGTAGACCAAACTCGTAACTCAAATATTCTCCTCCACGATCAGATCGCAGAAACTTTATTTTCTTGTTATGATGATTTTCAACTTCACTCTGAAATTCTTTGAACTTTTCAAATGTTTCATACTTATGCTTCATTAAGTAGATATACCCATATCTGCTTAAATCATCTATGAAGGTGAGAAAATTGTTGGAAATATGCCCTAGAGGCAATAATAAAAGCGTTATTATTATATTTCCTTGTTCATGATAATTGTCTTTATTCATGCTATAATTGTGTTATCCGGAAATCGTAATACATGTGTGAATAACAGACACCAACATGTCCCTAGTAAGCCTCTAGTTGACTAGCTCTTTGATCAACAGATAGTCATGGTTTCCTGACTATGGACATTGGATGTCATTGATAACGAGATCACATCATTAGGAGAATGATGTGATGGACAAGACCCAATCCTAAACATAGCACAAGATCCTATAGTTCGTTTGCTAGAGTTTTCCAATGTCAAAGTATCTTTTCCTTAGACCATGAGATCGTGTAACTCCCGGATACCGTAGGAGTGCTTTGGGTATACCAAACGTCACAACGTAACTGGGTGACTATAAAGGTCTACTACGGGTATCTCCGAAAGTGTCTGTTGGGTGACATGGATCAAGACTAGGATTTGTCACTCCGTATGACGGAGAGGTATCACCGGGCCCACTCAGTAATGCATCATCATAATGAGCTCAAAGTGACCAAGTGTCTGGTCACGGGATCATGCATTAAGGTACGAGTAAAGTGACTGGCCGGTAACGAGATTGAACGAGGTATTGGGATACCGACGATCGAATCTCGGGCAAGTAACATATCGATTGACAAAGGGAATTGCATATGGGGTTGATTGAATCCTCGACATCGTGGTTCATCCGATGAAATCATCGTGAAGCATGTGGGAGCCAACATGGATATCCAGATCCCGCTGTTGGTTATTGACCGGAGATCATCTCGGTCATGTCTGCTTGTCTCCCGAACCCGTAGGGTCTACACACTTAAGGTTCGGTGACGCTAGGGTTATGAAGATATGTATATGCAGAAACCCGAATGTTGTTCGGAGTCCCGGATGAGATCCCGGACGTCACGAGGAGTTCCGGAATGGTCCGGAGGTAAAGAATTATATATAGGAAATGCTGTTTCGGCCATCGGGACAAGTTTCGGGGTTATCGGTATTGTACCGGGACCACCGGAGGGGTCTCGGGGGCCCACCGGGTGGGGCCACCTGTCCCGGGGGGGCACATGGGATGTAGGGGGTTCGCCTTGGCCTACATGGGCCAAGGGCACCAGCCCCACTGGGCCCATGCGCCTAGGGTTTCCATGGGGGAGGAGTCCACCTAGTGGAAGGCACCCCGAGGTGCCTTGGGGGGAGGGAAACCTCCCCCTGGCCGCCGCACCTAGGAGATCAGATCTCCTAGGCTACGCACCACCCCCCCTTTGGCCCTCCTATATATAGTGGGGGAGAGGAGGGACTTCATACACCAGCCCCTGGCGCCTCCCTCTCTCCCCGTTACGTCTCTCTCTCGTAGTATAGGCGAAGCCCTGCTACTGTGACGCCCTGCATCCACCACCACGCCGTCGTGCTGCTGGATCTTCATCAACCTCTCCTCCCCCTTGCTGGATCAAGAAGGAGGAGACGTCTCCCGTCCCGTACGTGTGTTGAACACGGAGGTGCCATCCTTTCGGCGCTTGGTCATCAGTGATTTGGATCACGTCGTGTTCGACTACATCATCACCGTTCTTTGAACGCTTCCGTGCGCGATCTACAAAGGTATGTAGATGCATCCAATGACTCGTTGCTAGATGAACTCCTAGATGATCTTGGTGAAACGAGTAGGAAAATTTTTGTTTTCTGCAACGTTCCCCAACAGTGGCATCATGAGCTAGGTCTATGCGTAGTTCTTCTTGCGCGAGTAGAACACAATTTGTTGTGGGCGTAGATTTGTCAACTTTCATGCCGTTACTAGTCTTTTCTTGCTTCAGCGGTATTGTGGGATGAAGCGGCCCGGACCAACCTTACACGTACGCTTACGTGAGACCGATTCCACCGACTAACATGCACTAGTTGCATAAGGTGGCTGGCGGGTGTCTGTCTCTCCCACTTTAGTTGGAGCGGATTCGATGAACAGGGTCCTTATGAAGGGTAAATAGAAGTTGACAAATCACGTTGTGGCTTTAACATAGGTAAGAAGACGTTCTTGCTAGAACCCTAATTCAGCCACGTAAAACTTGCAACAACAATTAGAGGACGTCTAACTTGTTTTTGCAGCAAGTGGTTTGTGATATGATATGGCCAAAGTTGTGATGAATGATGAATGATCTATATGTGATGTATGAGATGTTCATGCTATTGTAATAGGAATCACGACTTGCATGTCGATGAGTATGACAACCGGCAGGAGCCATAGGAGTTGTCTTTATTCTTTTATATGACCTGCGTGTCATTAAGAAACGCCATGTAAATTACTTTACTTTATTGCTAAACGCGTTAGCCGTAGTAGTAGAAGTAATAGTTGGCGAGCAACTTCATGGAGACATGATGATGGAGATCATGATGATGGAGATCATGGTGTCAAGCCGGTGACAAGATGATCATGGAGCCCCAAGATGGAGATCAAAGGAGCTATGTGATATTGGCCATATCATGTCACGTTAATTATTTGATTACATGTGATGTTTATCATGTTTTGCATCTTGTTTACTTAGAACAACGGTAGTAATTAAGATGATCCCTCATAACAATTTCAAGAAGTTTTCTCCCCTAACTGTGCACCATTACTAAAGTTCGTCGTTTCTAAGCACGCCGTGATGATCGGGTGTGATGGATCCTTACGTTCACATACAACGGGTGTTGACGAGCCTAGCATGTACAGACATGGCCTCGGAACACATGCAAAACACTTAGGGTTAACTTGACGAGCCTAGCATGTACAGACATGGCCTCGGAACACAGAAGACTGAAAGGTCGAGCATGAGTCGTATAGAAGATACGATCAACATGAAGATGTTCACCGACATTGACTAGTCCGTCTCACGTGATGATCGGACACGGTCTAGTTAACTCGGATCATGTAATACTTAGATGACTAGAGGGATGTCTAATCTAAGTGGGAGTTCATTAATAATTTGATTAGATGAACTTAATTATCATGAACTTAGTCTAAAATCTTTGCAATATGTCTTGTAGATCAAATGGCCAACGTAGTCCTCAACTTCAACGCGTTCCTAGAGAAAACCAAGCTGAAAGACGATGGCAACAACTATACGGACTGGGTCCGGAACCTGAGGATCATCCTCATAGCTGCCAAGAAAGATTATGTCCTACAAGCACCGCTAGGTGATCCACCCGTCCCACAGAACCAAGATGTTATGAACGCTTGGCAGACACGTGTTGACGACTACTCCCTCGTTCAGTGCGGCATGCTTTACAGCTTAGAGCCGGGGCTCCAAAAGCGTTTTGAGAGACATGGAGCATATGAGATGTTCGAAGAGCTGAAAATGGTTTTTCAAGCTCATGCCCGGATCGAGAGATATGAAGTCTCCGATAAGTTCTTCAGCTGTAAGATGGAGGAAAATAGTTCTGTCAGTGAGCACATACTCACTATGTCTGGGTTACATAACCGCTTGTCTCAGCTGGGAGTTAATCTCCCGGATGATGCGGTCATTGACAGAATCCTCCAGTCGCTTCCACCAAGCTACAAGAGCTTTGTGATGAACTTCAACATGCAGGGGATGCAAAAGACCATTCCTGAGGTATTTCTATGCTGAAATCAGCGAAGAGGTAGAAGTCAAGAAGGAACATCAAGTGTTGATGGTCAATAAAACCACTAAGTTCAAGAAAGGCAAGGGTAAAAAGAACTTCAAGAAGGACGGCAAGGAGGTTGCCGCGCCCGGCAAGCAAGCTGCCGGGAAGAAGCCAAAGAATGGACCCAAGCCTGAGACGGAGTGCTTTTATTGCAAAGGGAAGGGTCACTGGAAACGGAACTGCCCCAAATACTTAGCGGACAAGAAGGCCGGCAACGCCAAAGGTATATTTGATATACATGTAATTGATGTGTACCTTACCAGTACTCGTAGTGACTCCTGGGTATTTGATACCGGTGCCGTTGCTCATATTTGTAACTCACAGCAGGAGCTGCGGAATAAACGGGAGACTGGCAAAGGACGAGGTGACGATGCGCGTCGGGAATGGTTCCAAGGTCGATGTGATCGCCGTCGGCACGCTGCCTCTGCATTTACCTACGGGATTAGTTTTAAACCTCAATAACTGTTATTTAGTGCCAGCTTTGAGCATGAACATTGTATCGGGATCTCGTTTAATTCGAGATGGCTACTCATTTAAATCTGAGAATAATGGTTGTTCCATTTATATGAGAGATATGTTTTATGGTCATGCTCCTATGGTGAATGGTTTATTCTTAATGAATCTCGGGCGTATTACTACACATGTTCATAATGTGAGTACCAAAAGATGTAAAGTTGATAATGATAGTACCACATACTTGTGGCACTGCCGCCTTGGTCACATAGGTGTCAAACGCATGAAGAAGCTCCATGCAGATGGACTTTTAGAGTCTCTTGATTATGAATCATTTGACACGTTCGAACCATGCCTCATGGGTAAGATGACCAAGACTCCGTTCTCAGGAACAATGGAGCGAGCAACCAACTTATTGGAAATCATATATACTGATGTGTGCGGTCCAATGAGTGTTGAGGCTCGCGGTGGCTATCGTTATGTTCTCACGCTCACTGACGATTTAAGTAGATATGGGTATATCTACTTAATGAAACACAAGTCTGAAACCTTTGAAAAGTTCAAGAAATTTCAGAGTGAGGTTGAGAATCAACATGACAGGAAAATCAAGTTTCTACGATCAGATCGTGGAGGAGAATACTTGAGTCACGAGTTTGGCACACACTTAAGAAAATGTGGAATAGTTTCACAACTCACGCCGCCTGGAACACCTCAACGTAACGGTGTGTCCGAACGTCGTAATCGCACTCTACTAGATATGGTGCGATCTATGATGTCTCTTACCGATTTACCGTTATCCTTTTGGGGCTATGCTTTAGAGACTGCCGCATTCACTTTAAATAGGGCTCCGTCGAAATCCGTTGAGACGACACCGTATGAATTATGGTTTGGGAAGAAACCTAAGCTGTCGTTTCTAAAAGTTTGGGGATGCGATGCTTATGTCAAGAAACTTCAACCTGAGAAGCTCGAACCCAAGTCGGAAAAATGCGTCTTCATAGGATACCCTAAAGAAACTATTGGGTATACCTTCTACCTAAGATCCGAAGGCAAGATCTTTGTTGCCAAGAACGGACTCTTTCTGGAGAAAGAGTTTCTCTCGAAAGAAGTAAGTGGGAGGAAAGTAGAGCTTGATGAAGTATTACCTCTTGAACCGGAAAATGGCGCAACTCAAGAAAATGTTCCTGAGGTGTCAGCGCCGACTAGAGAGGAAGTTAATGATAATGATCAAGATGCTTCTGATCAAGCTCCTACTGAAATTCGAAGGTCCACAAGGACACGTTCCGCGCCAGAGTGGTACGGCAACCCTGTCTTGGAAATCATGTTGTTAGACAACGGTGAACCTTCGAACTATGAAGAAGCGATGGCGGGCCCGGATTCCAAAAAATGGCTAGAAGCCATGAAATCCGAGATAGGATCCATGTATGAAAATGAAGTATGGACTTTGACTGACTTGCCCGTTGAACGGCGAGCCATAGAAAATAAATGTATCTTTAAGAAGAAGACAGACGCGGATGGTAATGTGACCATCTATAAAGCTCGGCTTGTCGCTAAGGGTTATCGACAAGTTCAAGGGGTTGACTACGATGAGACTTTCTCACCGGTAGCGAAGCTAAAGTCCGTCCGAATCATGTTAGCAATTGCCGCATTTTATGATTATGAAATATGGAAAATGGACGTCAAAACGGCATTCCTTAATGGTTTCCTTAAGGAAGAATTGTATATGATGCAGCCGGAAGGTTTTGTCGATCCTAAGAATGCTGACAAGGTGTGCAAGCTCCAACGCTCGATTTATGGGCTGGTGCAAGCATCTCGGAGTTGGAACATTCGCTTTGATGAGATGATCAAAGCGTTTGGGTTTACGCAGACTTATGGAGAAGCCTGCGTTTACAAGAAAGTGAGTGGGAGCTCTGTAGCATTTCTCATATTATATGTGGATGACATACTTTTGATGGGAAATGATATAGAACTCTTGGACAGCATCAAGACCTACTTGAATAAGATTTTTTCAATGAAGGACCTTGGAGAAGCTGATTATATATTAGGCATCAAAATCTATAGAGATAGATCAAGACGCCTCATAGGTCTTTCACAAAGCACATACCTTGATAAGATATTGAAGAAGTTCAATATGGATCATTCTAAGAAGGGGTTCTTACCTGTATTACAAGGTGTGAAATTGAGCTCAGCTCAATGTCCGACCATGGCAGAAGAAATAGAAGAGATGAGTGTCATCCCCTATGCCTCAGCCATAGGTTCTATTATGTATGCCATGCTGTGTACCAGACCCGATGTAAACCTTGCCGTAAGTTTGGTAGGAAGGTACCAAAGTAATCCCGGCAAGGAACACTGGACAGCGGTCAAGAATATCCTGAAGTACCTGAAAAGGACTAAGGAAATGTTTCTCGTTTATGGAGGTGACGAAGAGCTCGTCGTAAAGGGTTACGTCGACGCTAGCTTTGACACAGATCTGGATGACTCTAAGTCACAAACCGGATACGTGTAGATGTTGAATGGTGGAGCAGTGAGCTGGTGCAGCTGCAAGCAGAGCGTCGTGGCGGGATCTACGTGTGAAGCGGAGTACATGGCAGCCTCGGAGGCAGCACATGAAGCAATATGGGTGAAGGAGTTCATCACCGACCTAGGAGTCATACCCAATGCGTCGGGGCCAATCAAACTCTTTTGTGACAACACTGGAGCTATTGCACTTGCCAAGGAGCCCAGGTTTCACAAGAAGACAAGGCACATCAAGCGTCGCTTCAACTCCATTCGTGAAAATGTTCAAAATGGAGACATAGAGATTTGTAAAGTACATACGGACCTGAATGTAGCAGATCTGTTGACTAAACCTCTCCCTAGGGCAAAACATGATCAACACCAGAATTCTATGGGTGTTCGATTCATCACAATGTAACTAGATTATTGACTCTAGTGCAAGTGGGAGACTGTTGGAAATATGCCCTAGAGGCAATAATAAAAGCGTTATTATTATATTTCCTTGTTCATGATAATTGTCTTTATTCATGCTATAATTGTGTTATCCGGAAATCGTAATACATGTGTGAATAACAGACACCAACATGTCCCTAGTAAGCCTCTAGTTGACTAGCTCGTTGATCAATAGATAGTCATGGTTTCCTGACTATGGACATTGGATGTCATTGATAACGAGATCACATAATTAGGAGAATGATCTGATGGACAAGACCCAATCCTAAACATAGCACAAGATCGTATAGTTCGTTTGCTAGAGTTTTCCAATGTCAAAGTATCTTTTCCTTAGACCATGAGATCGTGTAACTCCCGGATACCGTAGGAGTGCTTTGGGTATACCAAACGTCACAACGTAACTGGGTGACTATAAAGGTCTACTACGGGTATCTCCGAAAGTGTCTGTTGGGTGACATGGATCAAGACTGGGATTTGTCACTCCGTATGACGGAGAGGTATCACTGGGCCCACTCGGTAATGCATCATCATAATGAGCTCAAAGTGACCAAGTGTCTGGTCACGGGATCATGCATTATGGTACGAGTAAAGTGACTTGCCGGTAACGAGATTGAACGAGGTATTGGGATACCGACGATCGAATCTCGGGCAAGTAACATATCGATTGACAAAGGGAATTGCATACGGGGTTGATTGAATCCTCGACATCGTGGTTCATCCGATGAAATCATCGTGGAGCATGTGGGAGCCAACATGGGTATCCAGATCCCGCTGTTGGTTATTGACCGGAGATCGTCTCGGTCATGTCTGCTTGTCTCCCGAACCCGTAGGGTCTACACACTTAAGGTTCGGTGACGCTAGGGTTATGAAGATATGTATATGCAGAAACCCGAATGTTGTTCGGAGTCCTGGATGAGATCCCGGACGTCACGAGGAGTTCCGGAATGGTCCGGAGGTAAAGAATTATATATAGGAAATGCTGTTTCGGCCATCGGGACAAGTTTCGGGGTTATCGGTATTGTACCGGGACCACCGGAGGGGTCTCGGGGGCCCACCGGGTGGGGCCACCTGTCCCGGGGGGCCACATGGGATGTAGGGGGTGCGCCTTGGCCTACATGGGCCAAGGGCACCAGCCCCACTGGGCCCATGCGCCTAGGGTTTCCATGGGGGAGGAGTCCACCTAGTGGAAGGCACCCCGAGGTGCCTTGGGGGGGAGGGAAACCTCCCCCTGGCCGCCGCACCTAGGAGATCAGATCTCCTAGGCTGCGCACCACCCCCCCTTTGTCCCTCCTATATATAGTGGGGGAGAGGAGGGACTTCATACACCAGCCCCTGGCGCCTCCCTCTCTCCCCGTTACGTCTCTCTCTCGTAGTATAGGCGAAGCCCTGCTACTGTGACGCCCTGCATCCACCACCACGCCGTCGTGCTGCTGGATCTTCATCAACCTCTCCTCCCCCTTGCTGGATCAAGAAGGAGGAGACGTCTCCCGTCCCGTACGTGTGTTGAACGTGGAGGTGCCGTCCGTTCGACGCTTGGTCATCGGTGATTTGGATCACGTCGTGTTCGACTACATCATCACCATTCTTTGAACGCTTCCGTGCGCGATCTACAAAGGTATGTAGATGCATCCAATGACTCGTTGCTAGATGAACTCCTAGATGATCTTGGTGAAACAAGTAGGAAAATTTTTGTTTTCTGCAACGTTCCCCAACAAAAATAACAATATCCGCCACGAGCCTCAACATTCATCGGACCACATACATCTGTATGTATGATTTCCAACAAATCTGTTGCTCTCTCCATTGTACCGGAGAACGGTGTTTTAGTCATCTTGCCCATAAGGCACGGTTCGCAAGTACCAAGTGATTCATAATCAAGAGGTTCCAAAAGTCCATCGGTTTGGAGTTTCTTCATGCGCTTTACACCGATATGACCTAAACGACAGTGCCACAAATAAGTTGCACTATCATTATCAACTCTGCATCTTTTGGCTTCAACATTATGAATATGTGTGTTACTACTATCGAGATTCATCAAAAATAGACCACTCTTCAAAGGTGCATGACCATAAAAGATATTACTCATATAAATAGAACAACCAGTATTCCCTAATTTAAATGAATAACCGTCTCGCATTAAACAAGATCTAGATGTAATGTTCATGCTCAACGCTGGCACCAAATAACAATTATTTAGGTCTAATACTAATCCCGAAGGTAGATGTAGAGGTAGCGTGCCGACCGCGATCACATCGACTTTAGAACCATTTCCCACGCGCATCGTCACCTCGTCCTTTGCCAGTGTTCGCTTAATCCGTAGTCCCTGTTTCGAGTTGCAAATATTAGCAACAGAACCAGTATCAAATACCCAGGTGCTACTGCGAGCTCTAGTAAGGTACACATCAATAACATGTATATCACATATACCTTTGTTCACCTTTCCATCCTTCTTATCCGCCAAATACTTGGGGTAGTTCCGCTTCCAGTGACCAGTCTGCTTGCAGTAGAAGCACTCAGTTTCAGGCTAAGGTCCAGACTTGGGTTTCTTCTCCTGATCAGCAACTTGCTTGCTTTTCTTCTTGAAGTTCCCCTTCTTCTTCCCTTTGCCCTTTTTCTTGAAACTAGTGGTCTTGTTGACCATCAACACTTGATGCTCCTTCTTGATTTCTACCTCCGCAGCTTTCAGCATTGCGAAGAGCTCGGGAATAGTCTTATTCATCCCTTGCATATTATAGTTCATCACAAAGCTCTTGTAGCTTGGTGGCAGTGATTGGAGAATTCTGTCAATGACGCAATCATCTGGAAGATTAACTCCCATCTGAATCAAGTGATTATTATACCCAGACATTTTGAGTATATGCTCACTGACAGAACTGTTCTCCTCCATCTTGCAGCTATAGAACTTATTGGAGACTTCATATCTCTCAATCCGGGCATTTGCTTGAAATATTAACTTCAACTCCTGGAACATCTCATATGCTCCATGACGTTCAAAACGTCGTTGAAGTCCCGATTCTAAGCCGTAAAGCATGGCATACTGAACTATTGAGTAGTCATCAGCTTTGCTCTGCCAGACGTTCATAACATCTGGTGTTGCTCCAGCAGCAGGGCTGGCACCCAACGGTGCTTCCAGGACATAATTCTTCTGTGCAGCAATGAGGATAATCCTCAAGTTACGGACCCAGTCCGTGTAATTGCTACCATCATCTTTCAACTTTGCTTTCTCAAGGAACGCATTAAAATTTAACGGAACAACAGCATGGGCCATTTATCTACAATTAACATAAACAAGCAATATACTATCAGGGACTAAGTGCATGATAAATTTAAGTTCAATTAATCATATTACTCAAGACCTCCCACTTAGATAGACATCCCTCTAATCATCTAAGTGATCACGTGATCCAAATCAACTAAACCATAACCGATCATCACGTGAAATGGAGTAGTTTTCAATGGTGAACATCGCTATGTTGATCATATCTACTATATGATTCACGCTCGATCTTTCGATCTCAGTGTTCCGAGGCCATACCTGCATATGCTAGGCTCGTCAAGTTTAACCTGAGTATTCTGCGTGTGCAAAACTGGCTTGCACCCGTTGTAGATGGACGTAGAGCTTATCACACCCGATCATCACGTGGTGTCTGGGCACGACAAACTTTGGCAACGGTGCATACTCAGGGAGAACACTTTTATCTTGAAATTTAATGTGAGATCATCTTATAATGCTACCATCAATCAAAGCAAGATAAGATGCATAAAAGATAAACATCACATGCAATCAATATAAGTGATATGATATGGCCATCATCATCTTGTGCTTGTGATCTCCATCCTTGAAGCACCGTCGTGATCACCATCGTCACCGGCGCGACACCTTGATCTCCATCGTAGCATCGTTGTCGTCTCGCCAATCTTATGCTTCTACGACTATCGCTACCGCTTAGTGATAAAGTAAAGCATTACAGGGCGATTGCATTGCATACAATAAAGCGACAACCATATGGCTCCTGCCAGTTGCCGATAACTCGGTTACAAAACATGCTCATCTCATACAATAAAATTTAGCATCATGTCTTGACCATATCACATCACAACATGCCCTGAAAAAACAAGTTAGACGTCCTCTACTTTGTTGTTGCAAGTTTTACGTGGCTGCTACGGGCTTAAGAAAGAACCAATCTTACCTACGCATCAAAACCACAACGATAGTTTGTCAAGTTGGTGTTGTTTTAACCTTCGCAAGGACCAGGCGTAGCCACACTCGCTTCAACTAAAGTTGGAGAAACTGTCACCCGCAAGCCACCTATGTGCAAAGCACGTCGGGAGAACCGGTCTCGCGTAAGCGTACGCGTAATGTCGGTCCGGGCCGCTTCATCCAACAATACCACCGAACCAAAGTATGACATGCTGGTAAGCAGTATGACTTATATCGCCCACAACTCACTTGTGTTCTACTCGTGCATATAACATCAACATATAAAACCTAGGCTCTGATACCACTGTTGGGGAACGTAGTAATTTCAAAAAAATTCCTACGCACATGCAAGATCATGGTGATGCATAGCAACGAGAGGGGAGAGTATGATCTACGTACCCTTGTAGATCGACAACGGAAGCGTTAACTTGGTTGATGTAGTCGTACGTCTTCATGGCCCGACCGATCAAGCACCGAAACTACGGCACCTCCGAGTTCTAGCACACGTTCAGCTCGATGACGATCCTCGGACTCCGATCCAGCAAAGTGTCGGGGAAGAGTTCCGTCAGCACGACGGCATGGTGACAATCTTGATGTACTACCGTCGCAGGGCTTCGCCTAAGCACCGCTACAATATATCGAGGACTTTGGTGGAAGGGGGCACCGCACATGGCTAAGAATATGATCACATGGATCAACTTGTGTCTCTAGGGGTGCTCCCTGCCTCCGTATATAAAGGCTCAAAAGGGGGGGGGCGGCCAAGAGGAGGCGCGCCAGGAGGAGTCCTACTCCCTCCAGGAGTAGGACTCCCCCCCCCTTCCTAATTGGAATAGGATTCGCGGAGGGGGGAAAGAGGAGAGAGGAGGAAGGGGGGCCGGCCCCCTCTCCTTGTCCTATTCGGACCAAGGGGGGGAGGGGCGCGCGGCCCATCTCTGTCCACCTCTCCTCTCTTCCACTAAGGCCCACTAAGGCCCATATACCTCCCGGGGGGTTCCGGTAACCTCCCGGTAATCCGGTAAAATCCCGATTTCACCCGGAACACTTCCGATATCCAAATATAGGCTTCCAATATATCAATCTTTATGTCTCGACCATTTCGAGACTCCTCGTCATGTCCGTGATCACATCCGGGACTCGGAACAAACTTCGGTACATCAAAATGCATAAACTCATAATATAACTGTCATCGAAACCTTAAGCGTGCAGACCCTATGGGTTCGAGAACAATGTAGACATGACCGAGACACGTCTCCGATCAATAACCAATAGTGGAACCTGGATGCTCATATTGGCTCCTACATATTCTACGAAGATCTTTTATCGGCCAGACCGCATAACAACATACGTTGTTCCCTTTGTCATCGGTATGTTACTTGCCCGAGATTCAATCGTCGGTATCCAATACCTAGTTCAATCTCGTTACCGGCAAGTCTCTTTACTCGTTCCGTAATCCATCATCCCGCAACTAACTCATTAGTCGCAATGCTTGCAAGGATTATGTGATGTGCTTTACCGAGAGGGCCCAGAGATACCTCTCCGACAATCGGAGTGACAAATCCTAATCTCGAAATACGCCAACCCAACATGTACCTTTGGAGACACTTGTAGAGCTCCTTTATAATCACCCAGTTACGTTGTGACGTTTGGTAGCACACAAAGTGTTCCTCCGGCAAACGGGAGTTGCATAATCTCATAGTCATAGGAACATGTATAAGTCATGAAGAAAGCAATAGCAACATACTAAACGATCGGGTGCTAAGCTAATGGAATGGGTCATGTCAATCAGATCATTCATCTAATGATGTGATCCTGTTAATCAAATGACAACTCTTTGTCCATGGTTAGGAAACATAACCATCTTTGATTAACAAGCTAGTCTGGTAGAGGCATACTAGTGACACTCTGTTTGTCTATGTATTCACACATTTATTATGTTTCCGGTTAATTCTAGCATGAATAATAAACTTTTATCATGATATATAAGGAAATAAATAATAACTTTATTATTGCCTCTAGGGCATATTTCCTTCACGCATATCAATGTGGCCCTCACCCCGGTCCCAGCCAAACGGTGAAATCCGTGCCACGCGTACATAATTACGCTTTAAAAATACCATGGGCACAGGTGGGGAGGGGGGCACGACTACGGCACGCCCCAAGACGCGGCTTAAACCGCACTAGGGGCTTCCCGCTTTGTTATGTTTCTCTTTCAGGACTTCAACCCCTGGAAACCCTGTCCGACAGCATGATTGCCGAACACATGATGCAGCAACCAAGGAGGCAGAGAGCTATGTCACACCACGGAACTCCCAGGTGGATTACGATACCAAGTGAAATACTTGTTTTAATACTATTCCTCAGCTCGCCCTTGGAAGGGACATGTCAAATAGTCCTACTTTTTAGCTTATCGCACTACTTGTATCATTCTGCCCTAACGCACCTTTTTGAATAAAACAATGCATAGCATTAAGACTATTATTGCATTCTTCCTTTACATATATATATGTTCATTCATGACATGTAGCACCCGTACACTCTGGTACGGCCAATACGCCAGGGGCTTAAGCATACCCCATATGCGGCGTGAGAAGTCTGAACACTTTCGACAGTGCGGCACCCCGAAATTATAGCATTATATGCACCAGCTCCAAATCATGTCTTGGGTCAATAGTTGGGTTTGCCCGGCTCCCATGTTTTGGTACCTTACGTTCCGCTATATCGGCTAAGGTAGCACTGTAAGAACTACTGCGATTGTGCCCCGGTTCTGCTGGGCTAAGCACCTCAGTAGAGAAAGCTAAAACTGATTGTCATGATAAGGAGAGAGACTGGTCACTGTTCGAGAGGTTTCAAGTCCCTATAGACTTATGCCACTTAGAGCGACGAGTCGGCCCTGTCCAGCTTAAGGCCTGTATCGCGCCCCGAATTTGGCCTTCCGAATACAAGGGGCTTCGCTGAAATTTAAAATTATAGAATTCTATGGCTAAGTGAGAGTGATAACGCATTATAGTCCGATTGCCTTGTTCGTTGTGCTGAGCACCTCCCTCGAAGGATCCAACAATGGGAACAAGAGTGCTCAGGTTTATCCCGAACACCCCAGCACTCGTGGCGTGGGGGCAGAAGCCGACGACTAGCCATCTCCCAGATTTGATAAACAGCTGAACAGAAGGCAATATTTTAAATTCAAACAAGTGTTGCATAGCGCATATGAACAAGTTTTCATAATACAGGATTACACGAGCTAGTTTACTCAAATATTACATCTTTCGCACACTCATCCACTACAAGACGGGCACCCTTCAGGACACCCTCATAGTACATCTCAGGGTGGCGATGCTCCTTGCCCTGCGGTGGCCCTTCCTTCACCAGCTTCACGGCGTCCATCTTGGCCCAGTGCACCTTCGCACGGTCGAAAGCCCGGCGCGCACCTTCATGCAGACGGACCGCTTGATGACTTCCAGCCGTGGGCAGGCATCCACAAGCCGCCTCACCAGGCCGAAGTAGCTGTTGGGAAGGGCGTCACCAGGCCACATCCGGACTATAAAGCCCTTCATGGCCTGTTCGGCCGCCTTGTGCAGCTCGACCAGTTGCTTCAGCTGGTCGCTCAGAGGCATCGGGTGTTCGGTCTCAGTATACTGAGACCAGAATAGCTTCTCCGTTGAGCTTCCCTCCACGGCCTGGTAAAACTATGCGGCATCCGGCACGCTGCGGGGCAAATCTGTGAATGCTCCTGGAGAGCGCCGGACTAGGGTAAGTAACAAGTAATTTACTTTCACATGCTTGCTTTGCATATTGAATGCCTTACCCACCGCTATCTTCTTCATCGCATCAATCTCCTGGAGGGCCTTTTGGGCCTCAGCCTTGGCATTCTTTGCGCTCTCGAGGGCCGCGACAAGCTCGGACTCTCGCGTCTTCAAGTCAAGCTCCAACGCCTTGTGCTTCGTCACGAGAGCGTGGAGCTCTTGCTGCACCTCGCCCACCCGAGCCTCCTGCCTTTCCCGCTCAGTGCGCTTCTTGGCCGCTTTGTTTTCGGCCTCGGATAGCGCTTGCTTCAGGGTCTCCACCTCGGTCGTGGCCCCTGGAAAATTTACGATGATCATGTCATTTTGCAATCGCATTCTTTTTATTATACCCATAGACTAGGTACTACTTACCTTTGTTCTCCTCGAGCTGCCTCTTGGAAAGGCCGAGCTCTTTCTTGGACCCTTCGAGGTCCTGCTTCAGTGCGGCGACCTCCGCAGTCAGTGCGGCAAAGGCCAGCAGCGAAGCCTGCATACGCATATAGACATATTTATATTAGACTCCTGCGATATTGTTTGATCCTCTATTCGGCTTTTCTTTGTGAACACCGAACAGAGCATCAGGGGCTACTGTCTAAGAGGTAATATTTTTCCTATATTTCAAATACTTACCTCAAAGCCTGTTAGAAGGCTGGCACAGGCTTCAGTCAGTCCGCTCTTGGCGGACTGAACCTTCTGGATCACCGCACTAATAGTGCGGTGCTCTTCGTCGATGGAAGCGCTGTGAAGCACTCCTAGCAGATTGTCCGGTGCCTCTGGATGGACAGAGGTCACCGGCATGGGCGTCTTGCCCCTTTTGGAAGGAGGCCGCCTGCCCGAGTCCGGAACCACTGGGGGTTCCGGCGCAGTATTCGGCTGAAGGCCGAACTCGGAGCCCTCGGGAGCCTTACCCCCTCTACTCCCGGAGTCCGGAAGGTCGCCTTGAGGCGCCTTCGGAACTGTCTCCCCTCGACCCGGTGCCTCTCGAGATAGCACCTCGTCATTATCCGTAGGGCAAGGGGAGGTGACGGTCGGAAGTGGATCGCTATCCATATCCGACGAGTCCAAGGAGCCACCCGACGAAGATACATCGATACGGGCTTGGCGCGGTCTGCATAATCATATTCGACGTTAGGAGAAGCAGTGCATCAAAGGTATGCTATGAGTTACTCTGGTATCCGAATCCTTATGACTTCGCCAGGGGCTTGGCCCTGAGAAGCCACTCGTCCTCGTCTTCGGCGGCGGTGGTGGAGTAGTCTGGAAGGAGAGTCCTTCCCTTCTTGGACCTTTCGGCCCCCCGGTTGGGGAGGCCTCTTTTCTTATCTCCCCCGGCTGAAGGGGGAGCATCTTCATCTTCCTCCTCGTCTTCGGGGGAGGAGTGCGTCGTGGAGTCATTCGACGATGA
Source organism: Triticum urartu (assembly GCF_003073215.2). Classification (NCBI taxonomy): domain Eukaryota; kingdom Viridiplantae; phylum Streptophyta; class Magnoliopsida; order Poales; family Poaceae; genus Triticum; species Triticum urartu. Next base: position 91,652,458 of record NC_053027.1, on the reverse strand, counting down.
GCCCGATATCACCTGGTGCCAGGAACTATTTCGGGTTCCCTTGGCCTTCTACTTGGTCTTCTCCGGCACCTTGTATGGAGCCGGAGTCAGCATCTCTGTCAGGAGAGCGTCCGCGGTGTCTTCGGGCAGAGGGGTCGGACAGTCGATCTTCTCTGATGCCCCCACCCAGTCCTGTCAAAGGCATGGGAGCTCAGACCCCACGCGTGGTTAAGCTATGGGAATTAAAAAAATCCTACCAGATGTACAAAACTTACCGGATTCGCAGGGCGCTTCGCGCTTAGCCCGCGGTCCTCGGTGAGAGGGGGAGGGACCTCGGCACCCTTGAACAGCATCCTCCAGACGTCCTTGTGCGTCGTGTCGAAGAGCTCGCTCAAAGTCTGGTGCTGGGCCGGGTCGAACTCCCACAAGTTGAAATCCCATTGTTGACACGGGAGGATCCAGCGGAAGAGCATGACTTGGACTATGTTGACAAGCTTGAGCTTCTTGCTTACCATATTCCGGATACATTTTTGGAGTCCGTCCAGCTCCACCGATGAACCCAGGATAGGCCCTTCTCTTTCCAGGAGGTGAGCCGCGTGGGGATTCCGGATCGAAACTCAGGGGCCACCACCCAGTTGGTGTTGTGTGGCTCGGTGATGTAGAACCACGCCGATTGCCACCCCTTTATGGTCTCCACAAAGGAGCCTTCAAGCCATGTAACATTGGGCATCTTGCCCACCATGGCTCCGCCGCATTCCGCTTGTTGGCCTCCCACCCCCTTCGGCTTGATATTGAAGGTCTTTAACCACAGGCCGAAGTGGGGCCGGATGCGGAGGAAAGCCTCACACACGACGATGAACGCCGAAATGTTGAGGATGAACTTCGCGGCCAGATCATGGAAGTCCGGCCCGTAGTAGAACATGAGACCGCGGACGAATGGATGGAGGGGAAACCCCAGTCCGCGGAGGAAGTGGTGGAGGAAAACTACCCTCTCGTGAGGTTTCAGGGTAGGAACGATCTGCCCCGCAATGGGCAGCCGATGCGCGATATTCGCGGCTAAGTATCCGGCTCCGTGCAGCTTCTTGATGTGTCCCTCCGTAACGGCGGAAGCCATCCATTTACCTCCCGCTCCGGACATGTTTGGAGAAGGTTGAGGGGAAGGATGTGGACTTGGGCGTTGGAGCTCCAGTGCGCAAGAATGGATGAGCAAGGAGGAAGAAGGCGTGGGTAGATAAAGGTTAAGCCTTATCCCCTTATAAGGGCGGCCGAAACTATGCGCCCCCACTAGCCTGGTAAAACTCGCTTATCCCCCAAGCACCATAATTGATGGCGCGGTTGGGTTACCCATGCCCATATTGATGAGAATTCCATAATAAGGGGGACACGATCTCTGCTTTGACAAGACGTGTCAAGAAACTGCCTCGCGTTATGTGCGGGGCTGGAAAACGGTTCGAATGATCACCGGGCCATGGCATAATGTCATGTTGCCAAAACGTGTCAGCAGATTAGATTTGTGGAAATATTATTCTCTCTACGGTGGTATGTGGAACTTATTTTGCAGGGTCGGACACTATCCTTGTATTCAAATTTTTCCGTGGTGTATTCAGAGGAGGAACCCGCCTTGCAATGCCGAAGACAACACTGCGCACCGGACTCATCATCATTGAAGCCTGGTTCAGGGGCTACTGAGGGAGTCCTGGATTAGGGGGTCTCCGGACAGCCGGACTATATCCTTTGGCCGGACTGTTGGACTATGAAGATACAAGATTGAAGACTTCGTCTCGTGTCCGGATAGGACTCCACTTGGCGTGGAAGGCAAGCTAGTTAATACAGATATGTATATCTCCTCCTTTGTAACCGACCTTGTGTAACCCTAACCCTCTCCAGTGTCTATATAAACCGGAGGGTTTTAGTCCATAGGATAACATACAATCATACCATAGGCTAGCTTCTAGGGTTTAGCCTCTCCGGTCTCGTGGTAGATCAACTCTTGTAATACCCATATCATCAAGAATAAATCAAGCAGGACGTAGGGTTTTACCTCCATCAAGAGGGCCCGAACCTGGGTAAAACATCGTGTCCCCTGCCTCCTGTTACCATCCGCCTTAGATGCACAGTTCGGGACCCCCTACCCGAGATCCGCCGGTTTTGACACCGACAGTTCCCGTGTTGTTTCTAACCGAAAAACCGACAATTGAACTATCAGGTGCGACTTCAAAACTTCTAGCAACCCTATTGCTTTCAAGTTAATGGTCGATATTTCAATCTTAGACCATTGGTTATCGAATCACCATTCTAACATTGATCATGCTACCTAAGCCCATATTTCGGGTGCACCTTTCAATCAATGTTTAATTGTGTATGTTTTCCTCAAGCATACATCATTATATCATTTGGTCTGACAAGTGTTACCTCCTTGTTCAAATAATTGTGGAAATCCATCTTTTGTTAATCTCATTGAAATGTCGCCGAGTCCATCAACCACCTCCTCACCTTCTCCTTGGTTAATGATGAACTCTTGTTTCGGAACTCACTTCCATAATTCATTTCCCGAGGATCTTACAATGTCATCCTGTCAATTTGTGTTGCACCTTTTCTTCTCAAGCATCCTAAGTCTGAGGTATCCTGACACTAATCGGATCTGAATCTCGGTTAGATATGATGGTTGGAACATACTTCCAAGAGTTATCACGTGGTCTTTATGTGACCCAGTAAGGTGATGTCGTGCCTAGCACACCTGGCCCGAGGCCCCGTTGTTATAGATTCCTTTTCAGCAAGGTTATCCATTCTTCCATGAGGAAATTGTAAGACTTATTCTATAAGTTGTTCCTGATGGATCCTTTGTGAATCCAAAGTCTAACCTTTACCCCATGACCATGTCAATGCTATCTTGAAGCATGTCTGTGGTACTCCGATTTTCAACAAGAACATTTGAAGCCCAATGCTAAATGTTTCTTGCTCAGTTATCCAAACACCGTTGTATGGCTACATATCATAATTCTTCTTACCCCTTTATCTAATTGGTCATGTCTTTGATCTCCTGGCACATAAATCATGCCCCGCTTAACCTTGGGAATGATATACTCCTATTACTTGTGTTTAAACAAAATTTCCTTTCCATTGGTTTGTTTAATCTGATGATCACACTTTCCTTTCCTTTGTTTTGTTTAACCTTTCTTGTGATCTATATGATCTAAGCAGTAACATTCTTCTGCTTATGTAAAAACCTTAGTGTACAACGGTGTCAGTAAGACCCTGTTGCTTTTGTTGATGGAATTCGGGTATCTGCCGATGGACGAGAACTTTGCCTATTGGTCCACCTCGTTCAACAAGCAGAAAAATGGTTCTCTTCGTCCCTCGCCCTTGGTACCGATGTTGTTGCCGACATAACTGACAGTCTCTTCTCTGACATGCCTTGCTATCATGATCGTGCAAGAAGATAGCGCCCTCCCTACTTTTAACCCACATGGTGGGCCCATAACCCACAGTTCCACAGGATCGAAACCTGACTCTCCTGTACATACCTGTTTCAAAGTTATCCCTTGCGCTTGGTTTCGTATGTAATTCGCGAGCCACCTTCCTAGTGATCTATTCTGGTATCAGACGCAATACTTATTCTCGTTGCCCTGAAGCCCTTTCACCTTCTGATTAGGCACACAACGACTGTCTATCCGCTTGAAACTTCTTATGGTACCTTCTTACTTTGCTCTCGAAATTTTCTTAAGTTTCAGTTCGAGAGTTACTTTCCGCCACCCTCCCCGATGTTAGCTACCAGCTAGTCAACCTTGCAAAGGTCCGTTCTTCCAGAATAACCACCCTTTATTCTTTCATAAGTACGATGGAGTTCCCGAAGAAAGGATGCCGAATTCATCATGATGACCTAAAGTAGTGGAGTGAAGACATCAATGTATTGGATCGATCTCTTCGAGAAGAGCAGCCAAGATTGAGAAGATCCGTTAGAATTTCGTAACCAGACCTTTCCCCCTTACTCTACCTCTTAAATCTCGGGACGAGATTTTTTGTAGTGGAGGAGATTTGTAACACCCCGATAATCATGCTACAATAACCTCGTGCTAATGACTGCCAAGTCATCACAATTATTTTTTTAATCATCACTTTGTTCCAAATCTAACCCAAATTCAAATTTAAATTGCAAGACAAAATTTTATTTCTTCAAACGGTAAAACAAAAATGTCCGTTGTGTTGAAAATATTCAATAAGAAATTGTGGTGAATTAATCAACCTCATTTGAATTATTAAAATGCCCTTAACAAATTAATAAGTGGTGCAATAGCACATAACCCGGCCATTTCGAATTCTAAAAATAATTATCCTTTTCCAAATATTCTACAGACTTGTGTGTAGCTCAACAATATTGCCCTGGATTTTTGTGTGAAGTTTCACATTTGACTAAATTCATTTAGTCACTCAATTAAAATGAAGAGTAGTAAACAAATAAAGAAAAACAGAAAAGACTAGCTAAAGGAAAATAGAAAAGAGGAGGACCTACTCTACTGGAAGATTTGGCCCATCTAGCACCATAGCAGGCCCAGCCCACGCAGGCCTCCTTCTGCCTCTAGCTACAGGAGGCAGAGAGGCCGTGGCGTGCATCCATGGCGCCTTGGCCATGGATGGCGCCCTCTCCACGACCTATATAGATGTCGACCGAAACCCTAGAGCACCCCCTTCCTTTCCCCCCTCAACCCCCTTCGCCCCTACCTCTACTGCTTGATTTCGAGCTCGGAAGATCCGCGGTGACCGCTGCCTCTCCGTTGATTGACGCGTCCATCGGCCCCTCCGACGTGCGGGGGGCACGTCCTGGAGGTCCGTCGCGGTCAACAGCGTCCGTTCCGGCCATTGGAGCAATCAGGGGAGCTGCGTACAAGGCGTCATCATCTTCTTCTTCGTCCGGCCGTCCCAACCTCGCCGTCACCAGCGCCTCTCTGGTCCACCTCAGCCTTCCTCGAGCACCTCTTCTGGCTCGCGGTGAGCTCCTCTCCCGTTTCCCCTGTTTCCCCGATTTGATTCATCGCCTTAGATGCCGCCGCGCAACGCCGCACCGCCATGGCCGAGTTCCCCGTAAGCTCGCCCTCACCACGCCCCAGCGCGCCTCCCTTCCTCGCGCCCCGGCCGTGCGCTCGCGCGCCAAGCCCGCACTGGTCGTGCCCACTGACGCTCAGCCTCTCGCGCGCTGCCGCTTTGTTGCTCCCTGTTTTCGCTACTGCTGTTGCCTGCTTATTGCTGCCGCTGTAGGCCGTCGCCGTGAGCGCTGCCCCACTGGCTCCCCGCCGCCTAGGGCCCCTCCGATCGGCCGCGCCACCCGCTCTCCCGGCCGCCCGCGCGACCTGTTGGTCCCGGCCGCTCGCCGCCCCTTGCGTCGTTTGCCGTGCCTGGACGAAGCCGCGGCTCGCTGGCTCCCTTATTTTGGGCCCGGCCCGATTAGTATTAGGTTTAGGGCATGTACAATGGTTGATAAGACAGTCTTATCTTAAGTCTTGCATGTAATTTAGAGATGACAAAAAAGTATGTCTACAATGAGTTATATCTTAGCCTTATCTTCAATAACTAGCAATTCCTTAAAACATGGTGAAACAAATTGTGCTAAGAGATCATCTCTTGTCTTATCTTAAATAAGAGAAGACAAGCCTTTTCTTACAAATTCTCTCTCCTCCACCTCATCATTTATCCTACGTGGCACTCCTAAGATAGCACCATTGTACATGTCCTTAGGATTAGATTAGGCCCTTTAGTTAATTAGTTAGCTAGCTGTGTGACACGTGGGGCCCTCCTTTTTAAATACATGTTAAAGCAAATTAAACACGTTCTATGTATGACAGTTGGGCCCGCTTGCACTATTCACTGGTTGACTAGTCAATCATTGACTGGGTCAACCCAGCCCAGGGGCCCCACATGTCATGGACTGTGGCTGGCTGCCTCTGGGTATAAAAAGTATTGCACTATTTATTTTCGAATTAAAATAAATTCAGAAATTTCAGAAAAATGTTTAAAACTTTGAAAAATCATACAAAATAAATCATAGTTCGGATGGAAAAACTTTGTACATGAAAGTTGCTCAGAACGACGAGACGAATCCTGATACGCAGCTCGTTCGTCCGTCGCATATACCTAGAATAGCGAACAAGCAACTTTCCCCCTCCGATTCATCTGTCCGAAAACGCGAAACACCGGGGGTATTTTCCCGAATATTTCCCCCCTTCGCCGGTATCATCTCCTACTGCGTTAGGGCACACCTAGCACCGCTCATTGTCATGTCATGCATCGTTATGCATCTGTTTGCATTGTATTCATTGTTTCGTCCCCCTCTTCTCTCCGGTAGACTACGAGACTGACGCCGCTGCTGGTGCCCCGATCGACTACGTTGTTGACGACCCCTCTTTCTTGCCAGAGCAACCAGGCAAGCCCCCCCTTGATCACCAGATATCGCCTATTTCTCTCTCTACTGCTTGCATTAGAGTAGTGTAGCATGTTACTGCTTTCCGTTAATCCTATTCTGATGCATAGCCTGTCATTGTTGCTACAGCTGTTGATACCTTACCTGCAACCCTAAATGCTTAGTATAGGATGCTAGTTTATCATCAGTGGCCCTACATTCTTGTCAGTCTGCCATGCTATACTATCGGGTCGTGATCACGTCGGGTGTTGATCATGGGTATATACTATACATATTGCACATGATACATGTTCTGACTAAAGTCGGGTCGGCTCGTTGAGTACCCATGGTTGATTCATGAATTGGGAACTGAAAGGACATACTTTCCCGATGGTCCTCTGTGTGGATCTTTGTGGCAGAGCGACAGGGCAGATTGAGACCACCCAGGTGAGAGGTGGGCCTGGCCCTGGTCGGCGTTCGCGGTTACTTCAAGATAACACGCTTAACGAGATCTTGGTATTTGATCTGAGTCTGGCCACTGGCCTATACGCAGCAACCAACTACGCGGGAACAGTTATGGGCACTCGACGTCGTGGTATCAGCCGAAGCCTTCATGACGTCAGCGACTGAGCGGCGTGCGCCGGGTTGGACCGCGTAACGCAACTTCCTTTGTAATGGAGGTTGCTAGGTCTGCTCACCTCTGCGCCATAGGATTTAGACCGGCGTGCTGACCTCTCTGTTGTGCCTAGATGGGGCTGCGATGTGTTGATCTTCCGAGGCCGGGCATGACCCAGGAAAGTGTGTCCGACCAAAGAGGATCGAGCGTGTTGGTAAATGTGGTGCACCCCTACAGGGAAGTTGATCTATTCGAATAGTCGTGTCCCTCGATAAAAGGACGACCGGAGTTGTACCTTGACCTTATGACAACTAGAACCAGATACTTAATAAAAACACACCCTTCCATGTGCCAGATACAACCCGGTGATCGCTCTCTAATAGGGAGACGAGGAGAGGATTGCCGGGTAGGATTATGCTCTGCGATGATACTTGGTTAACTTACCGTCTACTCTCTTCTACTGCTTCAAGATGGAGGCTGCCAGAAGTGTAGTCTTCGATAGGACTAGCTATCCCCCTCTTATTCCGGCATTCTGCAGTTCGGTCCACATATGCTACCCCTTTCCCATTTGATACCAATGCATACATATGTAGTGTAGCTCCTTGCTTGCGAGTACTTTGGATGAGTACTCACGGTTGCTTTGCTCCCCCTTTTTCCCCTTTCTATACCCGGTTGTTGTGACCAGACGTTGGAGTCCAAGAGCCAGACGCCACCGTCGACGACGACTCCTACTACTCTGGAGGTGCCTACTACTACGTGCAGGCCGTTGACGACGACCAGGAGTAGTTTAGGAGGATCCCAGGCAGGAGGCCCGCGCCTCTTTCGATCTATATCCCAGTTTGTCCTAGCCTTCTTAAGGCAAACTTGTTTAACGTATGTCTGTACTCAGATATTGTTGCTTCCACTGACTCTTGTGTATTCGAACTCTTGTATTCGAGCCCTCGAGGCCCCTGGCTTGTAATATAAAGCCTGTATTATTTTAAATGTAACACGCTCCTCCTCTTGTCCCCTCCAGCCAGCGTGTGCTCCAAAACGATGCCCCGGGAGGGACAACGGCATCGAGGTGCCATCATCGTCCGATCCGGTAGACCCAGATCTAGGGTTTCCCCCGGAGCTCACACCGTCGCCGCTGCTGGATCCACGCGGCGCCCACCACCCATAGCATCTCTCGCCCGACCATCTGAGCCTCCCAAGACGGCGCCTCCATGGAGGTTACGACGCGCAGGGCGCCGCCGCCGCCCAATCCAGACTTAATTTTGGACTTTCGTCCGGGAGGGATTTGGATGTGGATAGGAGGGACCTCGGCTTCGCCTCCAGGAAGGGTAACGGCGTCGAGGGACGCCGCCGATGCTGGGCCGGACCAGCCGGACAAAGTTTCCTCCGGTCCCCAACCTATACCACCAAACCTCCGACTATTCCGGATCTGACAGCGAGATGAACCGAGACCAGCAGAGATGCAAGTGCCATGGGGCTCAACCCACCAGGAAGGAGGATCAAGAAGGACAGCCATCGTAGATCTCTAGGCGCCGGATCCAATGGTCCGACGAGGCCAGCGGCGTAGACCACCACCCTGCACCGGCCGACAACATCCAAGCGCTAGATCCAGATGGATCCAGCCTGGACATGGCGGCGCCCGCGACCACCTGATCTGAAGACCACGCAGCCACCACCTCGCCGTGGAGTCGCATCCAAGCCGCAGTTGCCGCGCCACACGCCGGCGCCGCAACACGCCGCCGCCAAGATGCTCGCCCGCCGTGCCGCCAGACCCCGCGCTAGCCCGACGCCTCTTCGCGATTTGGTCGTCCGGTGCTGCCAAGACGCTCCAAGGGGGAGAGATGCCCCGCCACCGCCCAGCCGGCCAAGCTTTGCCCGGCGGCGCTGCGGACGGCGGCATGGAGAGGTGGAGGCGGAGGAGGGCCGAGAGGATGGCGGCTAGGGTTCCCCCTGGATCGCCCGCGAGGGCGACACGAGAGGGACGAGGGGGGCGAGGAGCACGTCCTTTTGGGGTGCACAAATCTTGATGCCCATCTGACTCTGAGAAATAAGCAGCTGATGACCTTGGCTCAATGTTATATCTCTTGCAGAATGGTAGCCAATGCTTTGCAAATAAGAAGGCTTCCCACATAGCGTAGAAAGTGAGGACTGAGCCTCCGTCATCAGAAAGGTACACACTTAATTTTTTTCGCTGGGTAATTGTATGCCATGACCGATAGGATGGTGGAGATGACGAGACTTGGTGGCTCTGAAAGTGGGTCTGCAGTGCATACAAAGATGTCCACACCAGGTAGCCTGTCTCCGTACCTTCTCCAAATCCAAATGACAATTGTAACTGTGTTAATGCCAAGCATGGCGTATCTTTCAATCTTAGTGTACATGTCAAAAACAATACAAGAGTTCTTTGTGGTGGAGTCAGCCCACCGGGTTCAAAGTTCTATACTTGACATAGATGTCCACATTTTTTTTTGAATTTGTTTCAGACTTCTCCGTGGTCTTTGATTAGTGGGAGACGACGGTCTGATCGACTAGAAGGTTATGCCTGTGGTGACTTTGTCAATTTTAAGATTTATCGGTTTAATCTCTCAGAGATACTTTAGGGATAGGATGTGCATGTATGTCTTTATAGGGATGAGTGTGTATAAATGTGACCGTTGATATCCCATAGTTTTGAATTTGCACATAGTTTTGATTTTTTTTCAGTGATGAAGCATTGATATCCCATTCCGCATGAGAATTATCAAGCACACTTGCTACACTAACACGAAAGTCTAAAAAATCAGTTTTATAATTATTCATTCTGAATTTAATGTTTATTCGAGAGCATATGCTTCCTAGAGCCAAAAAGGCCCCATGCGTATAATATCGTGCTATGTCTCTTAGTTGGACTAACTTTGAGTTAAAAAGGAGTAAACAAGGGAAGTCGTTTTATCCGTGCCTTTAGAGTTGTTTAGACGCAAGAGACAGGGAGGGGATTTGTGGTACGCAAGTGCGGGGGCACGACCACATTTTTCTTTTGGCTTTCGATTTTTAATTTTTATATATTTTTAATCAAAAGTCTAAATTAAGTTTTGTTCGTATATTCGTGTTCCTCGTGACAAGGGGGCAAGGGCTTTCAGATAAGATCCGTTTTGAGTAAGTTTTAGCGAGTTTTTAAAACTTCATTAGGTTCAACTATTGAAACCCGACACAAGCGAGTGACAAAATCTCAAGTTTCAGAAAATAAAACTTAAAATTTGGAGTGCCCTCATGCAGAATCCAACGACTTTGCGGACCGCGAGGTAATTGTGTGGTCGGGCGAGTTTCTGCGTGAGACAAACCAACCATGCATCCTGTTAGCTTTGATTTCAGTCAGTAAACAATGGATATTTGAATTTTCTTAAGCCATCGAATGCAATCTCTTAGCTTTGAGGTGACAACAACGAATTTTTTGTTGAAAGCCGCCGGCTGGGGTGTATATCGTACGTCGCTATCTTAAGGTCTTAGATAGGGACATACAGCATAACGTAAAATCAGGTAACCTTGATACTTCCTCCGTTTTTTTTACTCTGCTTATAAGCTTTGTTTGAAGTTAAACAATGCAAAGTTTGACCAAATTTATATTAAAAATATCAACATCTAGAATATGAAAACTATATGGTATGAAAATTTATGTCATAATGCATCTAATGATACCGATTTTGTAATATGAATGTTGATATTTTTTTACTACAAAGTTGGTCAAACTTTGTAAAATGTGCCTTCATAGAATTTTATATGCAGACCAAAAAAGAAATGAAGGAGTACAGACTGAAATATAAATTGTGCAATGTGTTCAGTGTTGATTTTTTAACCTAGTGGGTGGTGTGCGTCATATAGTCGCACAGCCGACTTGTTAATGCATTTTTTTTGCTTTAAAAAGCTTTTCTTTTGAATAACAAGGTAAATAGGCATCACCAGCAGCTCAATCATTTTCACAACCTTAGTCATAACCAAAGTTTTCGTCACGCTTAAAGCTGTTTTGTTGTGTATATATGAAAGAACAACATAGATCTACAATTTTGAAATAACCATATGCCATAGTATGCCATCTTGTAGCGTACTAGTAATTGGCTAGCTATATATTTTATATTTTCTATTAAGTCTCATCTAGCTGGATTTTCTTTACAATCTGAGTCCATTTTATATTTTCTATTAAGTCCCAATCAAATGCTATTGTTCCAAATATAGTGACTCCACATGTATTTCATCATGTATACGAGACTGCTTAGTCTTGTCTCTTAAATCCAACGACTTCATATTTGACCAAAATTATTAAAAAAAAGAGTTTAGACAACTAAATCAATATTAGTAGATCTATTAAAATATTATCATAATATATTGACTGGATATAATATATTGATTTTTTATTATTGTACAATAATTACAGACAAGGGTGGAAACGTGGTGATTCCTTCAAGCAAGACCAGCAAGGCTTGGAGACGCTTGACCATGCATCTCGCCCGCCCGCAAAACGCGTTTGCAGTTCGCGAAAACGGCCTTTGCGGGTCGGCGCGGACGGCCGCAGATGCAGACCCCCCAAACGGACCCGTATAAAAGTACATTCGCGGAATATGCTTTTTTTACGGGTCGGCTTTGCGGGGTCTGCTCTTGCGCCGCTGCATGCCGCATCCCACCGGCCCGCAAATATCAAATCCACAACACAAAAATAAAAACAAACATCCACACTACAAAATAATTATTCAAATCACGGAAGCAAACTAAATAATTATTCAATACCAACATAATACAACAATCATCTACATTACAAATAATTATTCAAATCACCGAAGCAAACTTAAATAATGCAATACAAAACTTGTCACAAATACAAATACAAATGAATACAAAAATGAGTTACCGTCCAGCCCTTTGCCAATGGTGCTTAATGAGATCCTCCTGAAGTTGAAAGTGGATGTTTGCATTTTTAATCTCCTTGTATGTCTGAAGAAAGGCTCTAATGCGGTTAGGGTCTCTAGCTGATTTGACACGGCTACCCACATTGTCGTAGAAGAATTGCAAGTACATTCCTCTCTCATCTTCGAGAATCATATTGTGAAGGATAACACAACATGTCATGATATTTTTCAAGGTTCTCTTATCCTAAAAAGAGCAGGACCACGAACAATGGCAAACCTAGATTGCAAAACTCCGAATGCTCTTTCAATGTCTTTTCGGGCTGTCTCTTGCATCCTTGCAAATTCACAATATTTTTTAGTTTTGGGATCTTTGATGCTCCTGACAAAGGTGCACCAAAGAGGGTATATACCATCTGCAAGGTAGTACATTTTTATGTATTCATGTCCATTGATGGTGTAGTTGCAAGCAGGAGCATCACCACTAGCAAGCTGTAACACCCCGTATGTAACTTGCCATATTTGTATTCCAACTCTTGCCGTTTCCGGCACTAAGTTATGTTATTTCCTCGTTGTCGGGTTTTTGTCTTCGTGTGCTTTTGTCTTTGTCATGCATCTCATATCATATCATCATGTGCATTGCATTTGCATACGTGTTCGTCTTATGCATCCGAGCATTTTCCCCGTTGTCCGTTTTGCATTCCGGCGCTCCTATGTCCTCCGGTGTCCCTTTCTACCTCTTTTCGTGTGTGGGTATTAAACGTTGTCAAGTTTCGTACCATTTGGACTTCGTTTAATACTCCAACGGTTAACCGAAGGACCGATAAGGCCTCGTGTGTGTTGCAGCCCAACACCTCTCCAAAGTAGCCCAAAACCCACCTAAACCCCTTCCATCATCTAGAGCGTTCGATCACGATCGCGTGGCCGAAAACCGTGCTCAATTTGGAGCCTCCTAGCTCCTCCTACCTATAAAAAGGCCCCTCCACCAAAAATCCCGGGTCATTTCGCACCCTAACCTAGCCCCCTTCCTCTCCGCGCGCCGGACAACGTCCGGGCCGCGTAGGACAAAGCCGCCGCCGCCCCGCGCCAATAGCGCGCTGCCACGTGTCCCTGGCCGGCGCCCGCCGCCGCCGAGGCCCGTTCGGCCCGCAGCGAGCCCCCGAGCCCATCTCCTCGCCGCCCTCACGTCCGCGTGCCCGCCGTCTTCCTCCTCGTGCCCGCGCCGCCCCGATCCGCTCTGGTCGCCGCGCCGCCACCGCGCTCCTCGCCGGCCGGAGCCGAGCACCACCGCGGCCGGCCCGCGCCTCGCCGCCTCGCCGCTCCACCGCGGCCACCTCGCCGTCCGGCGAGCTCCTCTCCACCCTGGCCTCTCTTCCGGCCCCCTCGAAGCTCCGGCCATCGCGACCACAAATCCGGCGAACAGGAACTCCGGCGAGCGCCTCGAAGTCCGTGCCGATCTGGATCTGAGATCCGCTAGGGTTGACTTTTGCCCTAACCCTAATATTTTTGCAAATGTTCATCGCATCATAGCTCTGCAACCGTGGCTCCGTTTTGGGCGTGTAGCATATCAAATTGTTCGTCTCGACGAGTAATTCATTTCATCTCATTGCATCATGTTCATTTGAGCTCATCTTGATGCCCTAAATGCTGTTGGAAGAGTGCTAATTTCTGTTAGTTCCAGATTCATATCATTAATTGGACATTTGTCATTTTTTCCATAATTGTTTGGTGCCACCTATGAACTTGAGCCCTACATGTGTTTTGAAGTATGCCATGCCATCTTTACAGAGGTGTATGCCATGTATTTTTGTGATCTCTGTGGTGACTAGCACAAGCATGCAAAGTAGCTCTCTTGATGTTGCTGATTTCAGGGACTTAGAAATATTCTAAGTCTTTGCCCCGTTAATATTTTATGCCATGTCTTCATGTTGCTACAGAGTGATCCATGCCTCTTTTGAGCATGATCAGTAAGGATGTTTTGTAGATATTGTTGTGCTCTATCCATCCATGTCTTTGTTTGAAATTATGGAGCAACCTAGCTTGAGTCAATCGAGCTCTACTTTTTCTATAAAATGTTCCTGGAAGAATGTTTACGTGTTAAGCATTTTTGTCGAGCTTGTTGTGGTTGATCCGTGCATGCTATGATGTTGTTCTTGCCATGTTTAGCTTCTATGCCATGTCTACTTGCTGGGTGTATGCTTAGTTTGTCATACAATGCCTTGTGGTGAGTGCATCGAGCTCGTAAACATGCCTACTCAATATCTGTTTTGCCATGTTCCAGTTTTTTACAAAGTCTGAATCTGTTAACGATAATTGCTATGTTCACATGGTTGCATTGTATTTTCTGATCCCTTTTGGCTTTTGGTCAGTAAGGGACTTTTGTTGTATGCTTTGAGTAGCTTCATGCCATGCCTTGCTTTGCCATGATAAGTTCCTGTAGCATGTTGTTATCTTGCTCTAAAGAGTGCTTCCTAATGTTAAATTCCTGGCATGTTGTTAATTTTACTAAGTCTGTAACCTGATATCTTTTGCACTTTTGCCATGCTTGTTTGAACCTGCTATTGAGTGATTTAGCTATACCTCAGTGTTCATCTTTTGTCAAGCATCTTGAGTGGATCCCTGCCATGTATTTTGTTGCTATATTAGAGTGCTGTAGCAAGTTGTTCTTGATGCATTTAGATGGACTCGTGCTGTTAATCACAGATCGGTGCCATATTTGTTTTGCTTGCCATTTGCAAACCGTGCATCCGATTCCAGTGATCTTTATATCGATTTCGACCGAAATCAACTCCCCTTTCCAATGGCACTCTTAGTTTTCCAAGTTGAGGCCAGGTTTAATTTTTCCTTTCCGAAGCATGCATATGCATCGCATATCACATCCCGCATGTCATGCATTGTTTTGCATCATTGTTGCTCGTGCATTGCACGTGGTTGATTGTTTCTCCCTTTGCTTGTGTTCTTGCTTGGGTAGAGCCGGGAGACGAGTACGTGATCGAGGAGACCGTCGAGTACACTTACGAGGATCAAGCTAACATCAACTTGGAGAACTTTGCAGGCAAGATGACTGTACCCTCGAAATCACTTCTATCTTTGCTTGCTAGATGCTCGCTCTATTGCTATGCCTATGCTACGATACCTACCACTTGCTTATCATGCCATCCATATTGCCATGTCAAACCTCTAACCCACCTTGTCCTAGCAAACCGTTGTTTGGCTATGTTACCGCTTTGCTCAGCCCCTCTTATAGCGTTGCTAGTTGCAGGTGAAGATTGGAGTTTGTTCCTTGTTGAAACATGTTTATTGTTGGGATATCATTATTATATCTTGTCTACTTTAATGCATCTATATACTTGGTAAATGGTGGAAGGCTCGGACTTACGCCGGGTGTTTTGTTCCACTCTTGCCGCCCTAGTTTCCGTCATACCGGTGTTATGTTCCTTGATTTTGCGTTCCTTACACGGTTGGGTTATAATGGGAACCCCTTGACAGTTCGCCTTGAATAAAACTCCTCCAGCAATGCCCAACATTGGTTTTACCATTCGCCACCTAGCCTCTTTTTCCCTTGGGTTCAGCGGACTCAAGGGTCATCTTTATTTAAACCCCCGGGCCAGTGCTCCTCTGAGTGTTGGTCCAACCTGTCAGCCGTCGGTGGCCACCAGGGGCAACTCTGGGCTGGCCTACCGGAAGTTTGGACAATCTGGTGTGCCCTGAGAACGAGATATGTGTAGCTCCTATCGGGATTTGTCGGCACATTCGGGTGGCTTTGCTGGTTTAGTTTTACCATTGTCAAGATGTCTTGTAACCGGGATTCCGAGTCTAATCGAATTGTCTTGGGAGAAGGAATATCCTTCGTTGACCGTGAGAGCTTGTGATGGGCTAAGTTGGGACTCCCCTGCAGTGATTTGAACTTTCGAAAGCCGTGCCCGTGGTTATGGGCAGATGGGAATTTGTTAATGTCCGGTTGTAGAAAACCTTAAACTTAACTTAATTAAAATGAATCAACTGAGTGTGTGGCCGTGATGGTCTCTTTTCGGCGGAGTCCGGGAAGAGAACACGGTCTCGGGTTATGCTTGAACGTAGGTTGTTCTAGGATCACTTCTTGATCACAGTTGCTCGACCGTGCCTTTGCCTTCTCTTCTCGCTCTCATTTGCGTATGTTAGCCACCATATATGCTAGTGCTTGCTGCAGCTCCACCTCATACCTTTTACCCTTCCTATAAGCTTAAATAGTCTTGATCACGAGGGTGTGAGATTGCTGAGTCCCCGTGACTCACAGATTCCTTCCAAAACCAGATGCAGGGACCGATGATACCACTCCAGGAGATTCGACTGAGCTCAAGTGGGCGTTCGATGAGGACTCAGGACGATACTACGTTTCCTTTCCAGACGATCAGTAGTGGTGCCCAGTTGGGGCGATCGGGGACTTTGTCGCATTTGGGGTTGTTCTTTATTTTGGTTCCATAGTCGGACCTTGATTGTATCTAGATGAATGTAATGATATTTATGCTATTGTGTGACATGGAGAGTGTAAGCCAACTATGTATCTCTTTCCCTTATTCATTACATGGGTTGTTGTGAAGATTACCTCACTTGCGACATTGCTTACAATGCGGTTATGCCTCTAAGTCGTGCTTCGACACATGGGAGATATAGCCGCATCGTGGGCGTTACAAGTTGGTAATTAGAGCCTTCCCCGACCTTAGGAGCCCCCTGCTTGATCGAATCACTGGCGTTGTTGAGTCTAGAAAAATGTTTTGAGTCATTTAGGATTATATATATCGGAGAGTAGGATTCTTTTTACTCCGCAGTCCCTTCGTCGCTCTGGTGAGGCATCCTGACGTAGAGTTTTGACTCTTCTCTTCTCAAAATTTCACTAAAAAAATTTTAGGATCACGCGGGTATCTTGGAATCTTTCCGATGGTTTTGTGACGAGAACATTATTCTTGGTGCCTCCTGACATTTAGGGGTTGTGGCAGTGTCCCGGGGAGTTGAGCTCCGAGGTGTTGCCGTCACAATTTTATCGTTGCAATTCTGGAATACCTGAGTTCCGCCGACATCGAAAATCTCTTTTATGCAGTTGTTGGTGAGATAACCTCGACGCGACCCAGTACTGGGGTGGGAGTTCGGGAGTATCGTCATAACTCGTATAACGGATGCTTTTCGAAGGTTGAGGTAAATGATTTCCGAAGTTTTCTTGGTTATGTGTTGAAGGATGGATACAGCTGGATGTACGATTTTCTAGCTTTGGGTGAGATATTATGCTTCCCCTGTATCCCCAACACCTGGTTGCATAACCGGAAAGGTTCGGGAGTTTCATAGGTGGGAATTCTTGTAGCTCTAGTATTTCTTCCGCGGATATTTGGTTTGTGATTGGGTAATCCTTACCAAGTGTTTGTTCTTGTCCGTACCTTGTTGTTTTATTCTTCTACCTCTATCTTAGTGGCTTCTCAATTTATGGAAGTGTGACCATTTCAATTGGAATGCATTCGTTCATTTTGTTCAGATGTTAAGATTATATGTTGCAATTTCGATCCATTTGATTCAGCTTGAATATATGTCTATCAAGATGCTAACGGATGTCACCCTCTTCAGGATGGCTCCTCCAACGCGTCAGAATCCTGAACCGCCACCACCACCTCCACCTCCGGAGGCATGGCAAGTTGTGATGGCCGCTACCAATGCAAACACGTAGCTAATCATGCAACTCTTGCAAGAGCGCAACCAAGGGAACCAAGGCCATGGCAACAATCAGAATCAGTTTGCTACACTCAACCAGTTCCTCGCAAACCAGCCAAAGACCTTCAGCAACTGTGTCGAGGCAACATACGCTGATGCTTGGCTCATGGATATCTGCAAGCATTTCGAGTGCAGCAACGTCAGGCCTGAGGACTTTGTCAAGTTTGCTTCATTCCAACTCAAAGACCAAGCTGCAGAGTGGTATCAGCAATACAAAGATTCCAGAGGAGGTCGTGTGATTACCTGGGATGAATTCCGTCAAGACTTCAAAGCTCACCACATTCCTCAGAGTGTTGTTGAGAGCAAGCGTGAGGAATTCCGCAACCTGAAGCAAGGCAGCTTGTTTGTTTACCAGTATAACATCATGTTCCAGAAGCTCGCTCATTTCGCTAAGCAAGATGTCCCTGATGAGAAGAGCATGATTTATCAGTCCAGAGGTGGCCGCAGAGAAGATCTTCAACTAGCTCTTGTGCTTTTCGAGCCGCAGAAGTATGATGAGTTTTACAATATGGCACTAAAACAAGAGACTGCTCAACTCAAGTGCGATGCTTCCAAGAAACGAGTCAGGGATGCAACTCCTTCTTCCTCAACTCAAGTGGCAACCAAGCAGCAAAAGTATTGGTTGCCTCCTCCTCCTCCATTCCGTCAGCCTTATCAGCAGAAGAGCAAAGGTGGCAATGGATCTTCCCACCCACCCAACCCAGGCTTTCAGAACAAGACTTCGTCTCATGCTCCAAGATCAAGTGCTCTGTATCACCGTCTGCTCTCGGAGGTCACGTGCAACAAGTGTCAGCAGAAGGGTCACTATGCTAACAAATGCTTCAATCAGAGGCGTCTTCCTCCTCCTCCTCCCGTGAGATCTGCTAGCATTGCAGTGGTCAAGCATAATCCCAAGTTTGCAAAGGTCAACATGATGAACGCAGCTCAGGCAGAGGACTCATCAGATGTGATTATGGGTAACCTTCCTGTTAACGATATTCCTGCAAAAGTTCTTTTTGACACTGGTGCTTCGCATTGTTTCATCTTGAGACCATTTGCATCTAAGCATGAGTTGGCTTTCCAAGATATGCATAGACCGTTAGCAGTTGTCTCACCGGGTAAATGCTTGCATGCAAGCTACGTGGTTCCAGAAGTTTCTATCACGTTGGGCGACTATAAGTTTCTGTCTTTCCAATGGTCCTTGGTAACTCGGATATTAATCTTATTCTCGGAATGGACTAGCTTTCTAAGCACAAGGCTCAGCTTGATTGTGCTGCCAGACAGATTCAATTGACACATTCGTCTGAGGATGTAATCGTCTTTGCTGCTCGTGATGATACCATCCGACTATTTTCTCTTAACGATAAGGGTGAGCTGGATGCCATCTCTCAGATTCCGGTCGTTTGTGAGTATCAAGACGTCTTTCCAGAAGAGCTTCCAGGAATGCCTCCGCATCGGCCAGTTGAATTCGTCATCGATCTTGAGCCTGGCACGGAACCTTTTTGCAAACGTCCTTACAAGCTTGGACCTGAAGAGTTGAAGGAGCTGAAGAAGCAACTCGATATTCAAGACCGTATGGGTCTCATCCGACCAAGTTCTTCTCCATGGGGTTGTGGTGTTCTTTTTGTCAAGAAGAAGGATGGAACGTACCAACTTTGTGTCGACTACCGTCCATTAAACAAGAAGACCATAAAGAACAAGTACCCACTTCCCAACATCAATGAGCTCTTTGAACAACTCAAAGGTGCTCAAGTATTCTCCAAGCTTGATCTCCGTATGGGCTATCATCAGATTCGCATTCGTGAAGAAGATATCCCCAAGACAACATTCAGAACAAGCTATGGTTCATATGAATACACTGTCATGTCTTTCGGCCTCATCAATGCTCCTCCAACATTCTCCCGCATGATGAACTTCATCTTCAATGCCTACACAAATGACTTCGTCTTGGTCTACCTCGATGACATTTTGGTCTTTTCCAAGAACAAGGAGGATCATGCTAAGCACTTGAGATTGGTGCTAGATAAACTCAGAGAACATCAGTTCTATGCGAAGTTTTCTAAGTGCGAGTTTTGGCTCGATGAGGTTCTCTACCTTGGGCATATCATCTCTGTCAAGGGCATAGCTGTTAATCCTGAGAAGGTGTCTAAAATTGTGAATTGGAAACCACCTCAGAACATGAAGCAACTCCGCAGCTTCCTTGCGCTCGCAAGCTATTGCCGAAGGTTCATTGAGAACTTCTCAAAGATCATGAAGCCTCTTTCCAACCTCCTGCAGAAGCATGTGAAGTACGTCTGGTCGCCTGAATGTGACATGCTTTCAACACCCTCAAAGAGAAGTTAGTCACTGCTCCAGTTCTGACTCCTCCTGATGAATCAGAACCGTTCGAGGTTTTCTGTGAGGCTTCCCTTCAAGGTCTTGGTGCAGTGTTGATGCAAGAGAAGCAAGTTGTGGCCTATACCTCTCGCCAGTTGAAGCCCAACGAAAAGAACTACCCCACTCATGACCTCAAGTTGGCGGCAGTTGTTCATGCTCTGTTAACTTGGAGACATCTCTTATTGGGAAGAAAAGTGGACATCTTCACTGATCACAAGAGTCTCAAGTACATCTTCACTCAGCCAAACCTCAACCCCAGGCAGACTCGTTGGGTCGAAATGATTCAAGAGTATAATCCGAGTATCGAATATACTCCAGGCAAGGCCAATGTAATTGCTGACGCATTGAGCAGGAAGGCTTACTGCAACAGTTTGATTATCAAGCCTTACCAACCAGAGCTTTGTGAAGCTTTCCGCAAACTCAATCTACAAGTTGTTCCTCAAGGATTTCTTGCCAACCTCCAAGTCTCTCCTACTTTGGAAGATCAGATTCGCGAGGCTCAACTTCTTGATGCTATGGTGAAGAAGGTGAAGATTGGCATTGCCAAGAGTCAACCCAAGTACAAGTGCTATCGTCTTGATGACAAGGATACTCTATTCTTCGAGGATCGCATTGTTGTGCCTAAGGGTGACCTTCGTAAAGTCATTATGAACAAGGCTCACAATTCACTCCTCTCTATTCACCCTAGAAGTACAAAGATGTACCAGGACCTCAAGCAGTCGCATTGGTGGACTCGAATGAAGCACGAGATTGCTCAGTTCGTGAATGAATGTGATGTCTGCAGAAGAGTGAAAGCAGAACACCAACGACCAGCTGGTCTCCTCCAACCCATTGCCATTCCAGAATGGAAGTTTGACCATATTGAGATGGACTTCGTGACTGGATTTCCAAAGTCCAAGCGTGGAAATGATGCTATCTTCGTTGTCATCGACAAACTCACTAAAGTTGCTCATTTTCTTCCTATCAAAGAATCTATCACAACAGCTCAGTTGGAAGAGCTATATACCTCCAGGATTGTCTCTCTGCACGGCATTCCGCAGTTGATATCTTCATATCATGGCAGCATCTTCACCTCTAAGTTCTGGGATTCTTTTCACAAGGCCATGGGCACCAACATTCGCTTCAGCACAGCCTTTCATCCTCAAACTAGTGGCCAAGTCGAGCGAGTAAATTAGATTCTTGAAGATATGCTTAGGGCATGTGTCATTTCTTTTGGTATGAAGTGGGAAGATTGTCTTCCATATGCCGAGTTCTCCTACAACAACAGCTTCCAAGCGAGTTCAGGCAAGGCCCCATTCGAGATTCTCTATGGCAGCAAGTGTCGTACTCCTCTTAACTGGTCAGAGACTGGTGAACGTCAACTCCTTGGCAATAACTTGATCACAGAGGCTGAGGAAATGTGCAAAGTCATTCGTTAAAATCTCAAAGCCGCGCAATCGTGCCAGAAGAGTTACTGTGATAGCAAGCATCGTGACTTGGCTTTCGAGATCAGAGACCATGTCTACCTTCGCGTCTCTCCAATGAAAGGTACTCGTCACTTCGGTATCAAAGGGAAGCTTGCCCCGAGATACGTGGGTCCTTTCAAGATCATTGGCAAAAGAGGTGATCTCGCCTATCAACTTGAGCTTCCGTCCAACTTTGCAAATGTGCACAACGTGTTTCATGTCTCTCAGCTCCGCAAGTGTTTCAAGACTCCTGACCGCACCGTCTTCTTCGAAGAGATTGACCTCCAGGAAGACCTGTCTTATCATGAGCATCCCGTTGCTATTCTTGAAGAAACTGAGCGCAAGACTCGCAACAAGTCTACCAAATTCCTGAAAGTCAAGTGGTCACATCATTCCGACCGTGAAGCCACCTCGGAACGCGAGGATCACCTCCATTCTGAGTACCCAGAGTTTTTCCAGTCCTAGATCTCGGCACGAGATCATTTCGTAGTGGTGGAGTGTTGTAACACCCCGCATGTAACTTGCCATATTTGTATTCCAACTCTTGTCGTTTCCAGCACTAAGTTATGTTATTTCCTCGTTGTCAGGTTTTTGTCTTCGTGTGCTTTTGTCTTTGTCATGCATCTCATATCATGTCATCATGTCCATTGCATTTGCATACGTGTTCGTCTCATGCATCCGAGCATTTTCCCCATTGTCTGTTTTGCATTCCGACGCTCCTATGTCCTCCGGTGTCCCTTTCTACCTCTTTTCGTGTGTGGGTATTAAACGTTCTTGGATTAGACCGAGACTTGCCAAGCGGCCTTGGATTACTACTGGTAGACCGCCTGTCAAGTTTTGTACCATTTGGACTTCGTTCGATACAACAACGGTTAACCGAAGGACCGATAAGGCCTCGTGTGTGTTGCAGCCCAACACCTCTCCAAAGTGGCCCAAAACCCACCTAAACCCCTTCCATCATCTAGAGCGTTCGATCACGATCGCGTGGCCAAAAACCGTGCTCAATTTGGAGCCTCCTAGCTCCTCCTACCTATAAAAAGGCCCCTCCACCAAAAATCCCGGGTCATTTCGCACCCTAACCTAGCCCCCTTCCTCTCCGCGCGCCGGACAACGTCCGGGCCGCGCCGGGCAAAGCCGCTGCCGCTGCCCCACGCCAATAGCGCGCTACCACGTGTCCCTGGCCGGTGCCCGCCGCCGCCGAGGCCCGCTCGGCTCGCAGCGAGCCCCCGAGCCCATCTCCTCGCCGCCCTCGCGCCCGCGCGCCCGCCGTCTTCCTCCTCGCGCCCGCGCCGCCCCGATCCGCTCCGATCGCCGCGCCGCCGCCGCGCTCCTCGCCGGCCGGAGCTGAGCAGCGCCGCGGCCGGCCCGCGCCTCACCACCGCGCCGCCTCGCCGCTCCACCGTGGCCACCTCGTCGTCCGGCGAGCTCCTCTCCACCCTGGCCTCTCCTCCGGCCCCCTCGAAGCTCCGGCCATCGCGACCACAACTCCGGTGAGCGCCTCGAAGTCCGTGCCGATCTGGATCTGAGATCCGCTAGGGTTGACTTTTGCCCTAACCCTAATATTTTTGCATAAGTTCATCGCATCATAACTCTGCAACCGTGGCTCCATTTTGGGCGTGTAGCATATCAAATTGTTCGTCTCGACGAGTACTTCATTTTGTCTCATTGCATCATGTTCATTTGAGCTCATCTTGATGCCCTAAATGCTGTTGGAAGAGTGCTAGTTTCTGTTAGTTTCAGATTCATATTAGTAATTGGACATTTGTCATTTTTGCCATGATTGTTTGGTGCCTCCTATGAACTTGAGCCCTACATGTGTTTTGAAGTTTGCCATGCCATCTTTACAGGGGTGTATGTCATGTATTTTTGTGATCTATGTGGTGACTAGCACAAGCACGCAAAGTAGCTCTCTTGATGTTGCTGATTTCAGGGACTTAAAAATATTCTAAGTCTTTGCCCTGTTAATATTTTTATGCCATGTATTCATGTTGCTACAGAGTGATCCATGCCTCTTTTGAGCATGATCAGTAAGGATGTTTTCTAGATATTGTTGTCCTCTATCCATTCATGTCTTTGTTTGCAATTATGGAGCACCCAAGCTTGAGTCGATCGAGCTCAACTTTTGCTATAAAATGTTCCTGGCAGAATGTTTACGTGTTAAGCATTTTTGCCGAGCTTGTTGTGGTTGATCCGTGCATGCTATGATGTTGTTCTTGCCATTTTTAGCTTCTATGCCATGTCTACTTGCTGGGTGTATGCTTAGTTTGTCATGCAATGCCTTGTGGTGAGTGCATCGAGCTCGTAAACATGCCTACTCAATATCTGTTTTGCCATGTTCCAGTTTTCTACTAAGTCTGAATCTGTTAACGATAATTGTTATGCTCACATGGTTGCCATTGTATTTTCTGATCCCTTTTGGCTTATGGTCAGTAAGGGACTTTTGTTGTATGCTTTGAGTAGCTTCATGCCATGCCTTGCTTTGCCATGATAAGTTCCTATAGCATGTTGTTATCTTGCTCTAAAGAGTGCTTCCTAATGTTAAATTCCTGGCTTGTTGTTAATTTCACTAAGTCTGTAACCTGATATCTTTTGCACTTTTTCCATGCTTGTTTGAACCTACTATTGAGTGATTTAGCCGTAGCTCAGTGTTCATATTTTGTCAAGCATCTTGAGTGGATCCCTGCCATGTATTTTGTTGCTATATTAGAGTGTTGTAGCAAGTTGTTCTTAATGCATTTAGATGGACTCATGCTGTTAACCGCAGATCGGTGTCATATTTGTTTTGCTTGCCATTTGCAAACCGTGCATCCGATTCCGGTGATATCTATATCGATTTCGACCGAAATCAACTCCCCATTTCCAGTGGCACTCTTGGTTTTCCAAGTTGAGGCCATGTTCAATCTTTCCTTTCCGAAGCATGCATATGCATCGCATATTACATCTCGCATGTCATGCATTGTTTTGCATCATTGTTGCTTGTGCATTGCACATGGTTGATTGTGTCTCCCTTTGCTTGTGTTCTTGCTTGGGTAGAGCCGGGAGACGAGTACGTGATTGAGGAGCCCGTCGAGTACGCTTACGAGGATCAAGCTAATGTGAACTCAGAGAACTTTGCAGGCAAGATGACCGTACCCTCAAAATCACTTCTATCTTTGCTTGCTAGATGCTCCTCTATTGCTATGCCTATGCTACGATACCTACCACTTGCTTATCATGCCACCCATATTGCCATGTCAAAGGTCTAACCCACCTTGTCCTAGCAAACCGTTGTTTGGCTATGTTACCGCTTTGCTCAGCCCCTCTTATAGCGTTGCTAGTTGCAGGTGAAGATTGGAGTTTGTTCCTTGTTGGAACATGTTTATTGTTGGGATATCATTATTATATCTTGTCTACTTTAATGCATCTGTATACTTGGTAAAGGGTGGAAGGCTCGGCCTTATGCCTGGAGTTTTGTTCCACTCTTGTTGCCCTAGTTTCCGTCATACCGGTGTTATGTTCCTTGATTTTGCGTTCCTTACACGGTTGGGTAATAATGGGAACCCCTTGACAGTTCGCCTTGAATAAAACTCCTCCAGCAATTCCCAACATTCGTTTTACCATTCGCCACCTAGCCTCTTTTTCCCTTGGGTTCCGCGGACTCAAGGGTCATCTTTATTTAAACCCTCGGGCCAGTGCTCCTCTGAATGTTGGTCCAACCTGTCAGCCGTCGGTGGCCACCAGGGGCAACTCTGGGCTGGCCTACCAGAAGTTTGGACAATCCGGTGTGCCCTGAGAACGAGATATGTGCAGCTCCTATCGGGATTTGTCGGCACATTCGGGTGGCTTTGCTGGTTTAGTTTTACCATTGTCGAGATGTCGTGTAACCGGGATTCCAAGTCTGATCGGATTGTCTTGGGAGAAGGAATATCCTTCGTTGACCGTGAGAGCTTGTGATGGGCTAAGTTGGGACTCCCCTGCAGGGATTTGAACTTTCGAAAGCCGTGCCCGCAGTTATGGGCAGATGGGAATTTGTTAATGTCCGGTTGTAGAAAACCTTAAACTTAACTTAATTAAAATGAATCAACTGAGTGTGTGGCCGTGATGGTCTCTTTTCGGTGGAGTCCGGGAAGAGAACACGGTCTCAAGTTATGCTTGAACGTAGGTTGTTCTAGGATCACTTCTTGATCACAGTTGCTCGACTGTGCCTTTGCCTTCTCTTCTCGCTCTCATTTGCGTATGTTAGCCACCATATATGCTAGTGCTTGCTGCACCTCCACCTCATACCTTTTACCCTTCCTATAAGCTTAAATAGTCTTGATCGCGAGGGTGTGAGATTGCTGAGTCCCCGTGACTCACAGATTCCTTCCAAAACCAGATGCAGGGACCGATGATACCGCTCCAGGAGATTCGACTGAGCTCAAGTGGGAGTTCGATGAGGACTCAGGACGATATATACTACGTTTCCTTTCCAGACGATCAGTAGTGGTGCCCAGTTGGGGCGATCGGGGACTTTGTCGCATTTGGGGTTGTTCTTTATTTTGGTTCCGTAGTCGGACCTTGATTGTATCTGGATGAATATAATGATATCTATGCTACTGTGTGACATGGCGAGTGTAAGCCAACTATGTATCTCTTTCCCTTATTCATTACATGGGTTGTTGTGAAGATTACCTCACTTGCGACATTGCTTACAATGCGGTTATGCCTCTAAGTCATGCTTCGACACGTGGGAGATATAGCTGCATCGTGGGCGTTACACAAGCCTAGCAAACAAATGAGACTGTTGCAACACATTGATATCATTGAGAGTGCCCGGCATACCAAAGAAGCAATGTCAAATCCATAAATCCTCAGATGCTACGGCCTCTAGCACAATTGTTGCATCACGAGACTTGCCACAATACATTCCTTGCCATGCCTTTGGGAAATTTTTCCAAGTCCAATGCATACAATCAATGCTACCTAGCATGCCAGGCCAACCTCTCCTCTCGTTAGATGCCATCAATTTCTTCGTGTCATCCTCGTTGGGTGCCCGAAGATACTCAGGACCAAAGACATGAATGATCACTTTTGCAAATCTACGCACTGACTCAATTGTAGTACCTTCACCAATGTGAAGGTACTCATCGGCATAGTCAGCCGGAACGCCATATGCAATCACCCGCATAGCTGCAGAGATTTTTTTATATGCACTAAATCCCTTTAAGCCCGCAACATTTCTTCTTTGAGTAAAATACTGGCAATTTGCCTCGCAAGCTTGAACAATTTTCACAAAGAGGGATTGATACGTCTCCAACGTATCTATAATTTTTGATTGCTCCATGTTATTATATTATCTATGTTGGATGTTAGTGGGCTTTATTTTACCCTTTTATATCATTTTTGGGACTAACCTACTAACTAGAGGCCCAGCCCAAATTGTTGTTTTTTTGCCTATTTTAGAGTTTCGCCAAAAAGGAATATCAAACGGAGTCCAAACGAAATGAAACCTTCGGGAACGTGATTTTCTCAACAAACGTGATCCAGGAGACTTGGAGTGTGCATCAAGAAACAACCGAGGAAGCCACGAGGCAGGGGGCGCGCCTACCCCCCCCCCTGGGCACGTCCTCCACCCTCGTGGGTCCCTCATTGCTCCACCGACGTACTTATTCCTCCTATATATATCCACGTACCCCCCAAACATCCAGGAGCACCACGAAAACCTAATTCCAACGCTGCAACCTTCTGTACCCAAGAGATCCCATCTTGGGGCCTTTTCCGGAGCTCCGCTGGAGGGGGCATTGATCACGGAGGGCCTCTACATCAACTCCGTGGCCTCTCCAGTGATGTGTGAGTAGTTTACTTCAGACCTACGGGTCCATAGTTATTAGCAAGATGGCTTCTTCTCTCTCTTTGGATCTCAATACAAAGTGCTCCTCGATTCTCTTGGAGATCTATTCGATGTAATCTTCTTTTGCGGTGTGTTTGTCGAGATCTGATGAATTGTGGGTTTATGATCCAGATTATCTATGAACAATATTTGATTCTTCTCTGAATTCTTTTATGTATGATTGGTTTATCTTTGCAAATATCTTCGAATTATTAGTTTGGTTTGGCCTACTAGATTGATCTTTCTTGCAATGGGAAAAGTGCTTAGCTTTGGGTTCAATCTTTCGGTGTTCGATCCTAGTGATAGAAAGGGAACCGACACGTATTGTATTGTTGCCATCGGGGATAAAAAGATGGGGTTTATATCATATTGCATGAGTTTATCCTTCTACATCATGTCATCTTACTTAAAGCATTACTCTGTTCTTATGAACTTAATACTCTAGATGCATGCTGGATAGTGGTCGATGTGTGGAGCAATAGTAGTAGATGCAGAATCGTTTCGGTCTACTTGTCACAGACGTGATGCCTATATACATGATCATACCTAGATATTCTCATAACTATGCTCAATTCTATCAATTGCTCGATAGTAATTCGTTTACCCACCGTAATACTTATGCTCTTGAGAGAAGCCACTAGTGAAACCTATGGCCCCTGGTTCTATCCTCCATCATATTAATCTTCCAACACTTAGCTATTTCTATTGCCGTTTATTTTACTTTGCATCTTTATTTCTCTTTATCATAAAAATACCAAAAAAATTATCTTATCATATCTATCAGATCTCACTCTCATAAGTGACCGTGAAGGGATTGACTACCCCTTTATCGCGTTGGTTGCGAGGTTCTTATTTGTTTGTGTAGGTGCGTGGGACTCGAGCGTGATCTCTTACTGGATTGATACATTGGTTCTCAAAAACTGAGGGAAATACTTACGCTACTTTACTGCATCACTCTTTCCTCTTCAAGGGAAAACCAACGCAGTGCTCAAGAGGTAGCAAGAAGGATTTCTGGCGTTGTTGCCGGGGAGATTCGCGCCAAGTCAAGTCAAGATTTGACTCCTGACAGTGAGCCATTTCTGGCACCGTTGCCGGAGTCTACGCACAAGTCAATACATACCAAGTACCCATCACAAAATCTTATCCCTCGCATTACATTATTTGCCATTGGCCTCTCATTTTCCTCTCCCCCACTTCACCCTTGCCGTTTTATTTGCCCTCTTTTTCCGTTCCCCTTCTCTTTTTCTATTTGCCTTTTGCATGTTTCTTGTTTGCTCGTGTGTTGGATTTCTTGCTTGTCACGATGGCTCAAGATAATACTAAATTGTGTGACTTACCAATACCAACAACAATGATTTTCTTAGCACTCCGATTGCTCCTCTTACCGATGCTGAATCTTGTGAAGTTAATGTTGCTTTGTTGAATCTTGTCATGAAAGATCAATTCGCCGGCCTTCCTAATGAAGATGCCGCTACCCATCTAAATAGCTTTGTTGATTTGTGCAATATGCAAAATAAGAAAGATGTGGACAATGATATTGTTAAATTGAAGCTATTTCCTTTTTCCCTTGGAGATCATGTTAAAGCTTGGTTTTCGTCTTTACCTAAAAATAGTATTGATTCATGGAATAAGTGCAAAGATGCTTTTATTTCTAAGTATTTTCCTCCCGCTAAAATCATCTCTATTAGAAATGATATTATGAATTTTAAGCAACTTGATCATGAACATGTTGCACAATCTTGGGAGAGGATGAAATTAATGATACGTAATTACCCTACACATGGTTTGAATTTATGGATGATTATACAGAAGTTTATGTCGGATTGAATTTTGCTTCTAGAAATCTTTTAGATTCGGCCGCGGGAGGCACTTTTATGGAAATAACTTTAGGAGAAGCTACCAAACTCCTAGATAATATTATGGTTAATTATTCTCAATGGCACACTGAAAGATCTACTAGTAAAAAAGTGCATGCGATAGAAAAAATTAATGTTTTGAGTGGAAAGATGGATGAACTTATGAAATTGTTTGCTAATAAGAGTGCTCCTACTGATCCTAATGATATGCCTTTGTCTACCTTGATTGAGAATAATAATGAATCTATGGATGTGAATTTTGTTGGTAGGAACAATTTTGGTAATAACGCGTATAGAGGTAATGTTAATTCTAGGCCGTTTCCTAATAATTCCTCTAATAATTATAGTAATTCCTACAAGAATTCTTATGGAAATTTTAATAAGATGCCCTCTGATTTTGAATCTAATATTAAAGAATTTATTACATCGCAAAAGAGTTTCAATGCTTTGATTGAAGAAAAATTCCTTAAGATTGATGAGTTGGCTAGGAACATGGATAGAATTTCTCTTGATGTTGATTATTTGAAACTTAGATCTACTCCACCTAAGCATGATGTCAATGAGTCTCTCAAAGCCATGAGAATTTCCATTGATGAGTGCAAATAAAGAACCGCTAGGATGCGTGCTAAGAAAGATTGCTTTGTGAAAGCGTGTCCTTCTAGTTTTCATGATAATAAGGATGAAGATCTAAAAGTTATTGATGTGTCCCCTATTAAATCTTCGTTTTTCAATATGAATCTTGATAATAATGGGACTAAAGATGGGCCACCTTTACCTAGAAGGCGTTCCAAAAATTCGGAGTCTTTAGACCTTGATGCAAAAATCGTTAAAAGTGGGATGGAAGAGATTAGAACTTTAGATATCAATGAACCCACTATTTTGGATTACAAGGAATTTAATTATGATAATTGCTCTTTGATAGATTGTATTTCCTTGTTGCAATCCGTGCTAAATTCTCCTCATGCTTATAGTCAAAATAAAGCTTTTACTAAACATATCGTAGATGCTTTGATGCAATCTTATGAAGAAAAACTTGAGTTGGAAGTTTCTATCCCTAGAAAACTTTATGATGAGTGGAACCTACTATTAAAATTAAAATTAAAGATCATGAGTGCTATTCTTTGTGTGATTTGGGTGCTAGTGTTTCCACAATTCTGAAAACTTTGTGTGATTTGGTAGGTTTCCGTGATTTTGATGATTGTTCTTTAAACTTGCACCTTGCGGATTCCACTATTAAGAAACCTATGGGAAGAATTAATGATGTTCTTATTGTAGCAAATAGGAACTATGTGCCTGTAGATTTCATTGTTCTTGACATAGTGTAAGTGCATCTAGTGCCCCTTAGTGATTTTGGTGTATTGAAGACTTATAGGTTAAGGGACTAATGCGTGTGTGAGTGTACACAGGTCTATAAGTCTATGAGGAGTTTGATATTTACAGGAAAAGTCGACCCCTAAAAATGAATATCTTCGACTGAAGATTTTGGTATTTCTGAAGACTTTCATGAAGACTTTGAAAGTGAAGAAATTGGTGTGTCCGTGAAGACTTGATATTCATGCGAGGAATATGAAGCTTGCATGCCTGCAGGTCGACTCTAGAGGATCCCCGGGTACCGAGCTCGAATTCGCCCTATAGTGAGTCGTATTACAATTCACTGGCCGTCGTTTTACAACGTCGTGACTCGAGGAAATACTAAGGAAAAAATTTCATGTGATGCTCAACTCAAAATCCTAAACCTACCAATCCCTTCGAGTGAAGCCATTGGAAATCTCATACAGTTCAGTCAATTTCTTCAGTGACAGAGACGAAGTTCTTCTGGTCTCTGAGGAATTTGTCCTGACTGAGGAGTTAGGAATTCGTCAGTGCGGATTGCCTACACAGTGAGGAACATGATAGCCCTGAGGATTTTGGTACTCAAAATTCCGACCGTTGCTGTGCTATGCGCTAGCTGTTCCAAAATATCTATCCACCTAAC